>NW_027193159.1:0-52431 GCF_949987515.2 Delphinus delphis | reverse complement strand
CCTTTGCAAGCTTGCTTGGTTGGCCAAAAAGGGCGTATGCGTTTTTTCCTGAATATATTCAGGAAAAAACGCATACGCCCTTTTTGGCCAAGAGCATCATTGTGGACGTTCTGCCTCTTTTCCTATGCTTTCAATGCAATTCCAGTCTACCTCCTGAAATCGGTTTCCTGCAATTCTGCCCCGCTTTCAAGTCCTCTTGGCAGCCTTACTTCAGTCTATTTTTGGACGATAGCTGTCATTTATAACTCTGCAGGTTTGTGAATTACAGTGCCCCTGAGCTCCTTTCTTCAACTCGCTTTCTTGTGACCTGGCCGCAACACCGCAGGATGGCTTCAGGCCCTAATCTGGTTCCGGCCCGGCATGCTGAGCCTTTGGTTAATTCCTCTTCCTGGTGGGAAATGAGAGTTAAATTTGCCCGTCCAGACACCTCCAGCTAGCCTCTCATTGGTTCTCGCTATTCCTGTTCATCTTCCGCAGAAATTGCAAACTGGGCCAAACAGGAGGTTAAAGGGACTGACTCTCCAAGTCGGGAGAGTGTTAGTAAAGCGTCTGGAATGTTGCACCCGAGTACCAGGGGAGGAAAACTGAGACATATTTGAACACGTCTCCCGTTCACATGGTTGATCATACTCTGGGTTCCACATGCATGTTTTAGCTGAAGGAAGAATACCTTAAACCTGGAGAGTTGAGACCCGTGTATGGGTACCATGCAATATGACTTCAAAGGGTCTTCATTTGCTCACCGAACCTCTCCAATCCTATCACTGCTTCGTTTATGCCCCTGTACACACGCTTGATTCTCTTTCGGAGACATAGCAATCTATAGGTTTTAAGATACTTACTAGTCAGGTACATTCTTAGGCGTTTAATATGGGGTGTTGAGTCCATTTCGTTGAGCAAGGAGTAGCTCTTGTCTATTCCATATTTGGCTTAAGGAACTTTATCTGTGCTCATTTCAATCTCTGGTTTTATGCAGCACCCCAACTCACCTTTCCCCTTAAGCAAGCATAAGTTGGTTTTCTAAATTTGAGACCCTGTTCTGTTTTGGAATTCAGTTCCTGTGTAGCCAAGTTTACATTCCGTGCATTAGTGATATCTTATGATGTTTCTTTTTCTGTGTGACTTATTTCAGTTAGAATCATCATACCTGAATCCACTCATTATGCTGCTACGGGCCTGATGACATAGATTTCATTGCTGAGTGATACTGCATTGTACGTAAGTACCACAAGTTCTTTATCCATTTTTCACTTTCTGTGATATTGAACTTGTACGGTAAACGAGGTTCTTGTAAACGGAGGCGTCCCAAACTTTGGGGTGGCTGTGCCTTTTTGATTTTAATTTCCCTAAGCTATAGGACCATAAGTGGAAGTGCCCTAGGCTCTGTTGCTTTGTTTTTTAGATGTTTCAGGAAACACCATACACTTCTCCTGAGTGTCTGTTGGCAATTTACATCCCGCCCATCAGCATAACAAGGCTCCCAGTTCTCCATGGCCTGTCCTGCCTTTCTGGATTTTACACTTTTTTCAGATGGCCCTTTTGACCCGGGAGAAGTGAGACTTCATTGTAGTGCAGATTTCCTTTGCAAGTTTGCTTGGTTGGCCAAAAAGGGCGTATGCGTTTTTTCCTGAATATATTCAGGAAAAAACGCATACGCCCTTTTTGGCCAAGTGCATCATTGTGGACGTTCTGCCTCTTTTCCTATGCTTTCAATGCAATTCCAGTCTACCTCCTGAAATCGGTTTCCTGCAATTCTGCCCCGCTTTCAAGTCCTCTTGGCAGCCTTACTTCAGTATATTTTTGGACGATAGCTGTCATTTATAACTCTGCAGGTTTGTGAATTACAGTGCCCCTGAGCTCCTTTCTTCAACTCGCTTTCTTGTGACCTGGCCGCAACACCGCAGGATGGCTTCAGGCCCTAATCTGGTTCTGGCACGGCACGCTGAGCCTTTGGTTAATTCCTCTTCCTGGTGGGAAATGAGAGTTCAATGTGCCCGTCCAGACACCTCCAGCTAGTCTCTCATTGGTTCTCGCTATTCCTGTTCATCTTCCACAGAAATTGCAAACTGGGCCAAACAGGAGGTTAAAGGGACTGACTCTCCAAGTGGGGAGAGTGTTAGTAAAGCGTCTGGAATGTTGCACCCGAGTACCAGGGTACGAAAACTGAGACATATTTGAACACGTCTCCCGATCACATGGTTGATCATACTCTAGGTTCCACATGCATGTTTTAGCTGAAGGAAGAATACCTTAAACCTGGGTAGTTGAAACCCGTGGAATGGGTACCATGCAATATGACTTCAAAGGGTCTTCATTTGCTCACGAACCTCTCCAATCCTATCACTGCTGCGTTTATGCCCCTGTACACATGCTTGATTCTCTTTCGGAGACATAGCAATCCATAGGTTTTAAGATACTTACTAGTCAGGTACATTCTTAGGCGTTTAATATGCGGTGTTGAGTCCATTTCGCTGAGCAAGGAGTAGCTCTTGTCTATTCCATATTTGGCTTAAGGAACTTTATCTGTGCTCATTTCAATCTCTGGTTTTATGCAGCACCCCAACTCACCTTTCCCCTTAAGCAAGCATAAGTTGGTTTTCTAAATTTGAGACCCTGTTCTGTTCTGTAATTCAGTTCCTGTGTAGCCAAGTTTACATTCCGTGTATTACTGATATCTTATGATGTTTCTTTTTCTGTGTGACTTATTTCAGTTAGAATCATCATACCTGAATCGACTCATTGTGCTGCTAAGGGCCTTGTGACACAGATTTCATTGCTGAGTGATATTGCTTTGTAAGTAAATACCACAACTTCTTTATCCATTTTTCACTTTCTGCGATGTTGAACTTGTACTGTAAACGAGGTTCTTGTAAACAGAGGCGTCCCAAACTTTGGGGTGGCTGTGTCTTTTTGATTTTAATTTCCCTAATCTATAGGACCATAAGTGGCAGTGCCCTAGGCTCTGTTGCTTTGTTTTTTAGATGTTTCAGGAAACACCATACACTTCTCCCGAGTGGTTGTTGGCAACTTACATCCCGCCCATCAGCATAACAAGGCTCCCAGTTCTCCATGGCCTGTCCTGCCTTTCTGGATTTTACACTTTTTTCAGATGGCCCTTTTGACCGGGGGGAAGTGAGACTTCATTGTAGTGCAGATTTCCTTTGCAAGCTTGCTTGGTTGGCCAAAAAGGGCGTATGCGTTTTTTCCTGAATATATTCAGGAAAAAACGCATACGCCCTTTTTGGCCAAGTGCATCATTGTGGACGTTCTGCCTCTTTTCCTATGCTTTCAATGCAATTCCAGTCTACCTCCTGAAATCGGTTTCCTGCAATTCTGCCCCGCTTTCAAGTCCTCTTGGCAGCCTTACTTCAGTCTATCTTTGGACGATAGCTGTCATTTGTAACTCTGCAGGTTTGTGAGTTACAGTGCCCCTGAGCTCCTTTCTTCAACTCGCTTTCTTGTGACCTGGCCGCAACACCGCAGGATGGCTTCAGGCCCTAATCTGGTTCCGGCCCGGCACGCTGAGCCTTTGGTTAATTCCTCTTCCTGGTGGGAAATGAGAGTTAAATTTGCCCGTCCAGACACCTCCAGCTAGCCTCTCATTGGTTCTCGCTATTCCTGTTCATCTTCCGCAGAAATTGCAAACTGGGCCAAACAGGAGGTTAAAGGGACTGACTCTCCAAGTCGGGAGAGTGTTAGTAAAGCGTCTGGAATGTTGCACCCGAGTACCAGGGGAGGAAAACTGAGACATATTTGAACACGTCTCCCGTTCACATGGTTGATCATACTCTGGGTTCCACATGCATGTTTTAGCTGAAGGAAGAATACCTTAAACCTGGAGAGTTGAGACCCGTGTAATGGGTACCATGCAATATGACTTCAAAGGGTCTTCATTTGCTCACCGAACCTCTCCAATCCTATCACTGCTGCGTTTATGCCCCTGTACACACACTTGATTCTCTTTTGGAGACATAGCAATCCATAGGTTTTAAGATACTTACTAGTCAGGTACATTCTTAGGCGTTTAATATGGGGTTTTGAGTCCATTTCGTTGAGCAAGGAGTAGCTCTTGTCTATTCCATATTTGGCTTAAGGAACTTTATCTGTGCTCATTTCAATCTCTGGTTTTATGCAGCACCCCAACTCACCTTTCCCCTTAAGCAAGCATAAGTTGGTTTTCTAAATTTGAGACCCTGTTCTGTTTTGGAATGCAGTTCCTGTGTAGCCAAGTTTACATTCCGTGTATTACTGATATCTTATGATGTTTCTTTTTCTGTGTGACTTATTTCAGTTAGAATCATCGTACCTGAATCCACTCATTATGCTGCTACGGGCCTGATGACATAGATTTCATTGCTGAGTGATACTGCATTGTACGTAAGTACCACAAGTTCTTTATCCATTTTTCACTTTCTGTGATATTGAACTTGAACGGTAAACGAGGTTCTTGTAAACGGAGGCGTCCCAAACTTTGGGGTGGCTGTGTCTTTTTGATTTTAATTTCCCTAAGCTATAGGACCATAAGTGGAAGTGCCCTAGGCTCTGTTGCTTTGTTTTTTAGATGTTTCAGGAAACACCATACACTTCTCCTGAGTGTCTGTTGGCAATTTACATCCCGCCCATCAGCATAACAAGGCTCCCAGTTCTCCATGGCCTGTCCTGCCTTTCTGGATTTTACACTTTTTTCAGATGGCCCTTTTGACCGGGGAGAAGTGAGACTTCATTGTAGTGCAGATTTCCTTTGCAAGTTTGCTTGGTTGGCGAAAAAGGGCGTATGCGTTTTTTTCTGAATATATTCAGGAAAAAACGCATACGCCCTTTTTGGCCAAGTGCATCATTGTGGACGTTCTGCCTCTTTTCCTATGCTTTCAATGCAATTCCAGTCTACCTCCTGAAATCGGTTTCCTGCAATTCTGCCCCGCTTTCAAGTCCTCTTGGCAGCCTTACTTCAGTGTATTTTTGGACGATAGCTGTCATTTATAACTCTGCAGGTTTGTGAATTACAGTGCCCCTGAGCTCCTTTCTTCAACTCGCTTTCTTGTGACCTGGCCGCAACACCGCAGGATGTCTTCAGGCCCTAATCTGGTTCTGGCACGGCACGCTGAGCCTTTGTTTAATTCCTCTTCCTGGTGGGAAATGAGAGTTAAATTTGCCCGTCCAGACACCTCCAGCTAGCCTCTCATTGGTTCTCGCTATTCCTGTTCATCTTCCGCAGAAATTGCAAACTGGGCCAAACAGGAGGTTAAAGGCGCTGACTCTCCAAGTGGGGAGAGTGTTAGTAAAGCGTCTGGAATGTTGCACCCGAGTACCAGGGTACGAAAACTGAGACATATTTGAACACGTCTCCCGATCACATGGTTGATCATACTCTGGGTTCCACATGCATGTTTTAGCTGAAGGAAGAATACCTAAAACCTGGGTAGTTGAAACCCGTGGAATGGGTACCATGCAATATGACTTCAAAGGGTCTTCATTTGCTCACCGAACCTCTCCAATCCTATCACTGCTGCGTTTATGCCCCTGTACACATGCTTGATTCTCTTTCGGAGACATAGCAATCTATAGGTTTTACGATACTTACTAGTCAGGTACATTCTTAGGCGTTTAATATGCGGTGTTGAGTCCATTTCGTTGAGCAAGGAGTAGCTCTTGTCTATTCCATATTTGGCTTAAGGAACTTTATCTGTGCTCATTTCAATCTCTGGTTTTATGCAGCACCCCAACTCACCTTTACCCTTAAGCAAGCATAAGTTGGTTTTCTAAATTTGAGACCCTGTTCTGTTCTGTAATTGAGTTCCTGTGTAGCCAAGTTTACATTCCGTGTATTACTGATATCTTATGATGTTTCTTTTTCTGTGTGACTTATTTCAGTTAGAATCATCATACCTGAATCCACTCATTGTGCTGCTAAGGGCCTTGTGACACAGATTTCATTGCTGAGTGATATTGCTTTGTAAGTAAATACCACAACTTCTTTATCCATTTTTCACTTTCTGTGATATTGAACTTGTACGGTAAACGAGGTTCTTGTAAACGGAGGCGTCCCAAACTTTGGGGTGGCTGTGTCTTTTTGATTTTAATTTCCCTAAGCTATAGGCCCATAAGTGGAAGTGCCCTAGGCTCTGTTGCTTTGTTTTTTAGATGTTTCAGGAAACACCATACACTTCTCCTGAGTGTCTATTGGCAATTTACATCCCGCCCATCAGCATAACAAGGCTCCCAGTTCTCCATGGCCTGTCCTGCCTTTCTGGATTTTACACTTTTTGCAGATGGCCCTTTTGACCGGGGAGAAGTGAGACTTCATTGTAGTGCAGATTTCCTTTGCAAGTTTGCTTGGTTGGCCAAAAAGGGCGTATGCGTTTTTTCCTGAATATATTCAGGAAAAAACGCATACGCCCTTTTTGGCCAAGTGCATCATTGTGGACGTTCTGCCTCTTTTCCTATGCTTTCAATGCAATTCCAGTCTACCTCCTGAAATCGGTTTCCTGCAATTCTGCCCCGATTTCAAGTCCTCTTGGCAGCCTTACTTCAGTCTATTTTTGGACGATAGCTGTCATTTATAACTCTGCAGGTTTCTGAATTACAGTGCCCCTGAGCTCCTTTCTTCAACTCGCTTTCTTTTGAGCTGGCCGCAACACCGCAGGATGGCTTCAGGCCCTAATCTGGTTCCGGCACGGCACGCTGAGCCTTTGGTTAATTCCTCTTCCTGGTGGGAAATGAGAGTTAAATTTGCCCGTCCAGACACCTCCAGCTAGTCTCTCATTGGTTCTCGCTATTCCTGTTCATCTTCCACAGAAATTGCAAACTGGGCCAAACAGGAGGTTAAAGGGACTGACTCTCCAAGTAGGGAGAGTGTTAGTAAAGCGTCTGGAATGTTGCACCCGAGTACCAGGGTACGAAAACTGAGACATATTTGAACACGTCTCCCGATCACATGGTTGATCATACTCTAGGTTCCACATGCATGTTTTAGCTGAAGGAAGAATACCTTAAACCTGGGTAGTTGAAACCCGTGGAATGGGTACCATGCAATATGACTTCAAAGGGTCTTCATTTGCTCACTAACCTCTCCAATCCTATCACTGCTGCGTTTATGCCCCTGTACACATGCTTGATTCTCTTTCGGAGACATAGCAATCCATAGGTTTTAAGATACTTACTAGTCAGGTACATTCTTAGGCGTTTAATATGCGGTGTTGAGTCCATTTCTTTGAGCAAGGAGTAGCTCTTGTCTATTCCATATTTGGCTTAAGGAACTTTATCTGTGCTCATTTCAATCTCTGGTTTTATGCAGCAACCCAACTCACCTTTCCCCTTAAGCAAGCCTAAGTTGGTTTTCTAAATTTGAGAACCTGTTCTGTTTTGGAATGCAGTTCCTGTGTAGCCAAGTTTACATTCCGTGTATTAGTGATATCTTATGATGTTTCTTTTTCTGTGTGACTTATTTCAGTTAGAATCATCGTACCTGAATCTACTCATTATGCTGCTACGGTCCTGATGACATAGATTTCATTGCTGAGTGATACTGCATTGTACGTAAGTACCACAAGTTCTTTATCCATTTTTCACTTTCTGTGATATTGAACTTGTACGGTAAACGAGGTTCTTGTAAACAGAGGCGTCACAAACTTTGGGGTGGCTGTGTCTTTTTGATTTTAATTTCCCTAAGCTATAGGACCATAAGTGGAAGTGCCCTAGGCTCTGTTGCTTTGTTTTTTAGATGTTTCAGGAAACACCATACACTTCTCCTGAGTGTCTGTTGGCAATTTACATCCCGCCCATCAGCATAACAAGGCTCCCAGTTCTCCATGGCCTGTCCTGCCTTTCTGGATTTTACACTTTTTTCAGATGGCCCTTTTGACCAGGGAGAAGTGAGACTTCATTGTAGTGCAGATTTCCTTTGCAAGTTTGCTTGGTTGGCCAAAAAGGGCGTATGCGTTTTTTTCTGAATATATTCAGGAAAAAACGCATACGCCCTTTTTGGCCAAGTGCATCATTGTGGACGTTCTGCCTCTTTTCCTATGCTTTCAATGCAATTCCAGTCTACCTCCTGAAATCGGTTTCCTGCAATTCTGCCCCGCTTTCAAGTCCTCTTGGCAGCCTTACTTCAGTGTATTTTTGGACGATAGCTGTCATTTATAACTCTGCAGGTTTGTGAATTACAGTGCCCCTGAGCTCCTTTCTTCAACTCGCTTTCTTGTGACCTGGCCGCAACACCGCAGGATGTCTTCAGGCCCTAATCTGGTTCTGGCACGGCACGCTGAGCCTTTGGTTAATTCCTCTTCCTGGTGGGAAATGAGAGTTAAATTTGCCCGTCCAGACACCTCCAGCTAGCCTCTCATTGGTTCTCGCTATTCCTGTTCATCTTCCGCAGAAATTGCAAACTGGGCCAAACAGGAGGTTAAAGGCGCTGACTCTCCAAGTGGGGAGAGTGTTAGTAAAGCGTCTGGAATGTTGCACCCGAGTACCAGGGTACGAAAACTGAGACATATTTGAACACGTCTCCCGATCACATGGTTGATCATACTCTGGGTTCCACATGCATGTTTTAGCTGAAGGAAGAATACCTAAAACCTGGGTAGTTGAAACCCGTGGAATGGGTACCATGCAATATGACTTCAAAGGGTTTTCATTTGCTCACCGAACCTCTCCAATCCTATCACTGCTGCGTTTATGCCCCTGTACAGATGCTTGATTCTCTTTCGGAGACATAGCAATCTATAGGTTTTAAGATACTTACTAGTCAGGTACATTCTTAGGCGTTTAATATGCGGTGTTGAGTCCATTTCGTTGAGCAAGGAGTAGCTCTTGTCTATTCCATATTTGGCTTAAGGAACTTTATCTGTGCTCATTTCAATCTCTGGTTTTATGCAGCACCCCAACTCACCTTTACCCTTAAGCAAGCATAAGTTGGTTTTCTAAATTTGAGACCCTGTTCTGTTCTGTAATTCAGTTCCTGTGTAGCCAAGTTTACATTCCGTGTATTACTGATATCTTATGTTTCTTTTTCTGTGTGACTTATTTCAGTTAGAATCATCATACCTGAATCCACTCATTGTGCTGCTAAGGGCCTTGTGACACAGATTTCATTGCTGAGTGATATTGCTTTGTAAGTAAATACCACAACTTCTTTATCCATTTTTCACTTTCTGTGATATTGAACTTGTACGGTAAACGAGGTTCTTGTAAACGGAGGCGTCCCAAACTTTGGGGTGGCTGTGTCTTTTTGATTTTAATTTCCTTAAGCTATAGGACCATAAGTGGAAGTGCCCTAGGCTCTGTTGCTTTGTTTTTTAGATGTTTCAGGAAACACCATACACTTCTCCCAAGTGTCTGTTGGCAATTTACATCCCGCCCATCAGCATAACAAGGCTCCCAGTTCTCCATGGCCTGTCCTGCCTTTCTGGATTTTACACTTTTTGCAGATGGCCCTTTTGACCGGGGAGAAGTGAGACTTCATTGTAGTGCAGATTTCCTTTGCAAGTTTGCTTGGTTGGCCAAAAAGGGCGTATGCGTTTTTTCCTGAATATATTCAGGAAAAAACGCATACGCCCTTTTTGGCCAAGTGCATCATTGTGGACGTTCTGCCTCTTTTCCTATGCTTTCAATGCAATTCCAGTCTACCTCCTGAAATCGGTTTCCTGCAATTCTGCCCCGCTTTCAAGTCCTCTTGGCAGCCTTACTTCAGTCTATTTTTGGACGATAGCTGTCATTTATAACTCTGCAGGTTTGTGAATTACAGTGCCCCTGAGCTCCTTTCTTCAACTCGCTTTCTTTTGAGCTGGCCGCAACACCGCAGGATGGCTTCAGGCCCTAATCTGGTTCCGGCACGGCACGCTGAGCCTTTGGTTAATTCCTCTTCCTGGTGGGAAATGAGAGTTAAATTTGCCCGTCCAGACACCTCCAGCTAGTCTCTCATTGGTTCTCGCTATTCCTGTTCATCTTCCACAGAAATTGCAAACTGGGCCAAACAGGAGGTTAAAGGGACTGACTCTCCAAGTGGGGAGAGTGTTAGTAAAGCGTCTGGAATGTTGCACCCGAGTACCAGGGTACGAAAACTGAGACATATTTGAACACGTCTCCCGATCACATGGTTGATCATACTCTAGGTTCCACATGCATGTTTTAGCTGAAGGAAGAATACCTTAAACCTGGGTAGTTGAAACCCGTGGAATGGGTACCATGCAATATGACTTCAAAGGGTCTTCATTTGCTCACGAACCTCTCCAATCCTATCACTGCTGCATTTATGACCCTGTACACATGCTTGATTCTCTTTCGGAGACATAGCAATCCATAGGTTTTAAGATACTTACTAGTCAGGTACATTCTTAGGCGTTTAATATGCGGTGTTGAGTCCATTTCGTTGAGCAAGGAGTAGCTCTTGTCTATTCCATATTTGGCTTAAGGAACTTTATCTGTGCTCATTTCAATCTCTGGTTTTATGCAGCACCCCAACTCACCTTTCCCCTTAAGCAAGCATAAGTTGGTTTTCTAAATTTGAGACCCTGTTCTGTTCTGTAATTCAGTTCCTGTGTAGCCAAGTTTACATTCCGTGTATTACTGATATCTTATGATGTTTCTTTTCCTGTGTGACTTATTTCAGTTAGAATCATCATACCTGAATCCACTCATTGTGCTCCTAAGGGCCTTGTGACACAGATTTCATTGCTGAGTGATATTGTTTTGTAAGTAAATACCACAACTTCTTTATCCATTTTTCACTTTCTGCGATGTTGAACTTGTACTGTAAACGAGGTTCTTGTAAACAGAGCCATTCCAAACTTTGGGGTGGCTGTGTCTTTTTGATTTTAATTTCCCTAAGCTATAGGACCATAAGTGGAAGTGCCCTAGGTTCTGTTGCTTTGTTTTTTAGATGTTTCAGGAAACACCATACACTTCTCCCGAGTGGTTGTTGGCAATTTACATCCCGCCCATCAGCATAACAAGGCTCCCAGTTCTCCATGGCCTGTCCTGCCTTTCTGGATTTTACACTTTTTTCAGATGGCCCTTTTGACCGGGGGGAAGTGAGACTTCATTGTAGTGCAGATTTCCTTTGCAAGCTTGCTTGGTTGGCCAAAAAGGGCGTATGCGTTTTTTCCTGAATATATTCAGGAAAAAACGCATACGCCCTTTTTGGCCAAGTGCATCATTGTGGACGTTCTGCCTCTTTTCCTATGCTTTCAATGCAATTCCAGTCTACCTCCTGAAATCGGTTTCCTGCAATTCTGCCCCGCTTTCAACTCCTCTTGGCAGCCTTACTTCAGTCTATTTTTGGACGATAGCTGTCATTTATAACTCTGCAGGTTTGTGAATTACAGTGCCCCTGAGCTCCTTTCTTCAACTCGCTTTCTTGTGACCTGGCCGCAACACCGCAGGATGGCTTCAGGCCCTAATCTGGTTCCGGCCCGGCATGCTCAGCCTTTGGTTAATTCCTCTTCCTGGTGGGAAATGAGAGTTAAATTTGCCCGTCCAGACACCTCCAGCTAGCCTCTCATTGGTTCTCGCTATTCCTGTTCATCTTCCGCAGAAATTGCAAACTGGGCCAAACAGGAGGTTAAAGGGACTGACTCTCCAAGTCGGGAGAGTGTTAGTAAAGCGTCTGGAATGTTGCACCCGAGTACCAGGGGAGGAAAACTGAGACATATTTGAACACGTCTCCCGTTCACATGGTTGATCATACTCTGGGTTCCACATGCATGTTTTAGCTGAAGGAAGAATACCTTAAACCTGGAGAGTTGAGACCCGTGTAATGGGTACCATGCAATATGACTTCAAAGGGTCTTCATTTGCTCAACGAACCTCTCCAATCCTATCACTGCTGCGTTTATGCCCCTGTACACACGCTTGATTCTCTTTTGGAGACATAGCAATCCATAGGTTTTAAGATACTTACTAGTCAGGTACATTCTTAGGCGTTTAATATGGGGTGTTGAGTCCATTTCGTTGAGCAAGCAGTAGCTCTTGTCTATTCCATATTTGGCTTAAGGAACTTTATCTGTGCTCATTTCAATCTCTGGTTTTATGCAGCACCCCAACTCACCTTTACCCTTAAGCAAGAATAAGTTGGTTTTCTAAATTTGAGACCCTGTTCTGTTCTGTAATTCAGTTCCTGTGTAGCCAAGTTTACATTCCGTGTATTACTGATATCTTATGATGTTCTTTTTTCTGTGTGACTTATTTCAGTTAGAATTATCATACCTGAATCCACTCATTGTGCTGCTAAGGGCCTGATGACACAGATTTCATTGCTGAGTGATATTGCTTTGTAAGTAAATACCACAACTTCTTTATCCATTTTTAACTTTCTGCTACGTTGAACTTGTACTGTAAACGAGGTTCTTGTAAACAGAGCCGTTCCAAACTTTGGGGTGGCTGTGTCTTTTTGATTTTAATTTCCCTAAGCTATAGGACCATAAGTGGAAGTGCCCTAGGTTCTGTTGCTTTGTTTTTTAGATGTTTCAGGAAACACCATACACTTCTCAGGAGTGGTTGTTGGCAATTTACATCCCGCCCATCAGCATAACAAGGCTCCCAGTTCTCCATGGCCTGTCCTGCCTTTCTGGATTTTACACTTTTTTCAGATGACCCTTTTGACCGGGGGGAAGTGAGACTTCATTGTAGTGCAGATTTCCTTTGCAAGCTTGCTTGGTTGGCCAAAAAGTGCGTATGCATTTTTTTCCTGAATATATTCAGGAAAAAAACGCATACGTCCTTTTTGGCCAAGTGCATCATTGTGGACGTTCTGCCTCTTTTCCTATGCTTTCAATGCAATTCCAGTCTACCTCCTGAAATCGGTTTCCTGCAATTCTGCCCCGCTTTCAAGTCCTCTTGGCAGCCTTACTTCAGTCTATTTTTGGACGATAGCTGTCATTTATAACTCTGCAGGTTTGTGAATTACAGTGCCCCTGAGCTCCTTTCTTCAACTCACTTTCTTGTGACCTGGCCGCAACACCGCTGGATGGCTTCAGGCCCTAATCTGGTTCTGGCACGGCACGCTGAGCCTTTGGTTAATTCCTCTTCCTGGTGGGAAATGAGAGTTAAATTTGCCCGTCCAGACACCTCCAGCTAGTCTCTCATTGGTTCTCGCTATTCCTGTTCATCTTCCGCAGAAATTGCAAACTGGGCCAAACAGGAGGTTAAAGGGACTGACTCTCCAAGTCGGGAGAGTGTTAGTAAAGCGTCTGGAATTCTGCACCCGAGTACCAGGGGAGGAAAACTGAGACATATTTGAACACGTCTCCCGTTCACATGGTTGATCATACTTGGGTTCCACATGCATGTTTTAGCTGAAGGAAGAATACCTTAAACCTGGAGAGTTGAGACCCGTGTAATGGGTACCATGCAATATGACTTCAAAGGGTCTTCATTTGCTCACCGAACCTCTCCAATCCTATCACTGCTGTGTTTATGCCCCTGTACACATGCTTGATTCTCTTTCGGAGACATAGCAATCCATAGGTTTTAAGATACTTACTAGTCAGGTACATTCTTAGGCGTTTAATATGGGGTGTTGAGTCCATTTCGTTGAGCAAGGAGTAGCTCTTGTCTATTCCATATTTGGCTTAAGGAACTTTATCTGTGCTCATTTCAATCTCTGGTTTTATGCAGCACCCCAACTCACCTTTACCCTTAAGCAAGAATAAGTTGGTTTTCTAAATTTGAGACCCTGTTCTGTTCTGTAATTCAGTTCCTGTGTAGCCAAGTTTACATTCCGTGTATTACTGATATCTTATGATGTTTCTTTTTCTGTGTGACTTATTTCAGTTAGAATCATCATACCTGAATCCACTCATTGTGCTGCTAAGGGCCTGATGACACAGATTTCATTGCTGAGTGATATTGCTTTGTAAGTAAATACCACAACTTCTTTATCCATTTTTCACTTTCTGCGATGTTGAACTTGTACTGTAAACGAGGTTCTTGTAAACAGAGCCGTTCCAAACTTTGGGGTGGCTGTGTCTTTTTGATTTTAATTTCCCTAAGCTATAGGACCATAAGTGGAAGTGCCCTAGGTTCTGTTGCTTTGTTTTTTAGATGTTTCAGGAAACACCATACACTTCTCCCGAGTGGTTGTTGGCAATTTACATCCCGCCCATCAGCATAACAAGGCTCCCAGTTCTCCATGGCCTGTCCTGCCTTTCTGGATTTTACACTTTTTTCAGATGGCCCTTTTGACCGGGGGGAAGTGAGACTTCATTGTAGTGCAGATTTCCTTTGCAAGTTTGCTTGGTTGGCCAAAAAGGGCGTATGCGTTTTTTCCTGAATATATTCAGGAAAAAACGCATATGCCCTTTTTGGCCAAGTGCATCATTGTGGACGTTCTGCCTCTTTTCCTATGCTTTCAATGCAATTCCAGTCTACCTCCTGAAATCGGTTTCCTGCAATTCTGCCCCGCTTTCAAGTCCTCTTGGCAGCCTTACTTCAGTCTATTTTTGGACGATAGCTGTCATTTATAACTCTGCAGGTTTGTGAATTACAGTGCCCTTGAGCTCCTTTTTTCAACTCGCTTTCTTTTGAGCAGGCCGCAACACCGCAGGATGGCTTCAGGCCCTAATCTGGTTCCGGCACGGCACGCTGAGTCTTTGGTTATTTCCTCTTCCTGGTGGGAAATGAGAGTTAAATTTGCCCATCCAGACACCTCCAGCTAGTCTCTCATTGGTTCTCGCTATTCCTCTTCATCTTCCACGGAAATTGCAAACTGGGCCAAACAGGAGGTTAAAGGGACTGACTCTCCAAGTGGGGAGAGTGTTAGTAAAGCGTCTGGAATGTTGCACCCGAGTACCAGGGTACGAAAACTGAGACATATTTGAACACGTCTCCCGATCACATGGTTGATCATACTCTAGGTTCCACATGCATGTTTTAGCTGAAGGAAGAATACCTTAAACCTGGGTAGTTGAAACCCGTGGAATGGGTACCATGCAATATGACTTCAAAGGGTCTTCATTTGCTCACGAACCTCTCCAATCCTATCACTGCTGCGTTTATGCCCCTGTACACATGCTTGATTCTCTTTCGGAGACATAGCAATCCATAGGTTTTAAGATACTTACTAGGCAGGTACATTTTTAGGCGTTTAATATGCGGTGTTGAGTCCATTTCGTTGAGCAAGGAGTAGCTCTTGTCTATTCCATATTTGGCTTAAGGAACTTTATCTGTGCTCATTTCAATCTCTGGTTTTATGCAGCACCCCAACTCACCTTTCCCCTTAAGCAAGCATAAGTTGGTTTTCTAAATTTGAGACCCTGTTCTGTTCTGTAATTCAGTTCCTGTGTAGCCAAGTTTACATTCCGTGTATTACTGATATCTTATGATGTTTCTTTTTCTGTGTGACTTATTTCAGTTAGAATCATCATACCTGAATCCACTCATTGTGCTGCTAAGGGCCTGATGACATAGATTTCATTGCTGAGTGATATTGCTTTGTAAGTAAATACCACAACTTCTTTATCCATTTTTCACTTTCTGCGATGTTGAACTTGTACTGTAAACGAGGTTCTTGTAAACAGAGGCGTCCCAAACTTTGGGGTGGCTGTGTCTTTTTGATTTTAATTTCCCTAAGCTATAGGACCATAAGTGGAAGTGCCCTAGGCTCTGTTGCTTTGTTTTTTAGATGTTTCAGGAAACACCATACACTTCTCCGGAGTGTCTGTTGGCAATTTACATCCCGCCCATCAGCATAACAAGGCTCCCAGTTCTCCATGGCCTGTCCTGCCTTTCTGGATTTTACACTTTTTTCAGATGGCCCTTTTGACCGGGGGGAAGTGAGACTTCATTGTAGTGCAGATTTCCTTTGCAAGCTTGCTTGGTTGGCCAAAAAGGGCGTATGCGTTTTTTCCTGAATATATTCAGGAAAAAACGCATACGCCCTTTTTGGCCAAGTGCATCATTGTGGACGTTCTGCCTCTTTTCCTATGCTTTCAATGCAATTCCAGTCTACCTCCTGAAATCGGTTTCCTGCAATGTTGCCCCGCTTTCAAGTCCTCTTGGCAGCCTTACTTCAGTCTAATTTTGGACGATAGCTGTCATTTATAACTCTGCAGGTTTGTGAATTACAGTGCCCCTGAGCTCCTTTCTTCAACTTGCTTTCTTGTGAGCTGGCCGCAAGACCGCTGGATGGCTTCAGGCCCTAATCTGGTTCCGGCACGGCACGCTGAGCCTTTGGTTATTTCCTCTTCCTGGTGGGAAATGAGAGTTAAATTTGCCCGTCCAGACACCTCCAGCTAGTCTCTCATTGGTTCTCGCTATTCCTGTTCATCTTCCGCAGAAATTGCAAACTGGGCCAAACAGGAGGTTAAAGGCACTGACTCTCCAAGTGGGGAGAGTGTTAGTAAAGCCTCTGGAATGTTGCACCCGAGTACCAGGGAGGAAAACTGAGACATATTTGAACACGTCTCCCGTTCACATGGTTGATCATACTTGGGTTCCACATGCATGTTTTAGCTGGAGGAAGAATACCTTACACCTGGAGAGTTAAGACCCGTGTAATGGGTACCATGCAATATGACTTCAAAGGGTCTTCATTTGCTCACCGAACCTCTCCAATCCTATCAGTGCTGCATTTATGCCCCTGTACATATGCTTGATTCTCTTTCGGAGACATAGCAATCCATAGGTTTTAAGATACTTACTAGTCAGGTACATTCTTAGGCGTTTAATATGCGGTGTTGAGTCCATTTCGTTGAGCAAGGAGTAGCTCTTGTCTATTCCATATTTGGCTTAAGAAACTTTATCTGTGCTCATTTCAATCTCTGGTTTTATGCAGCACCCCAACTCACCTTTCCCCTTAAGCAAGCATAAGTTGGTTTTCTAAATTTGAGACCCTGTTCTGTTTTGGAATGCAGTTCCTGTGTAGCCAAGTTTACATTCCGTGTATTAGTGATATCTTATGATGTTTCTTTTTCTGTGTGACTTATTTCAGTTAGAATCATCGTACCTGAATCCACTCATTATGCTGCTACGGGCCTGATGACATAGATTTCATTGCTGAGTGATACTGCATTGTACGTAAGTACCACAAGTTCTTTATCCATTTTTCACTTTCTGTGATATTGAACTTGAACGGTAAACGAGGTTCTTGTAAACGGAGGCGTCCCAAACTTTGGGGTGGCTGTGTCTTTTTGATTTTAATTTCCCTAAGCTATAGGACCATAAGTGGAAGTGCCCTAGGCTCTGTTGCTTTGTTTTTAGATGTTTCAGGAAACACCATACACTTCTCCTGAGTGTCTGTTGGCAATTTACATCCTGCCCATCAGCATAACAAGGCTCCCAGTTCTCCATGGGCTGTCCTGCCTTTCTGGATTTTACACTTTTTTCAGATGGCCCTTTTGACCGGGGAGAAGTGAGACTTCATTGTAGTGCAGATTTCCTTTGCAAGTTTGCTTGGTTGGCCAAAAAGGGCGTATGCGTTTTTTCCTGAATATATTCAGGAAAAAACGCATACGCCCTTTTTGGCCAAGTGCATCATTGTGGACGTTCTGCCTCTTTTCCTATGCTTTCAATGCAATTCCAGTCTACCTCCTGAAATCGGTTTCCTGCAATTCTGCCCCGCTTTCAAGTCCTCTTGGCAGCCTTACTTCAGTATATTTTTGGACGATAGCTGTCATTTATAACTCTGCAGGTTTGTGAATTACAGTGCCCCTGAGCTCCTTTTTTCAACTCGCTTTCTTTTGAGCAGGCCGCAACACCGCAGGATGGCTTCAGGCCCTAATCTGGTTCCGGCACGGCACGCTGAGCCTTTGGTTATTTCCTCTTCCTGGTGGGAAATGAGAGTTAAATTTGCCCATCCAGACACCTCCAGCTAGTCTCTCATTGGTTCTCGCTATTCCTGTTCATCTTCCGTAGTAATTGCAAACTGGGCCAAACAGGAGGTTAAAGGGACTGACTCTCCAAGTGGGGAGAGTGTTAGTAAAGCGTCTGGAATGTTGCACCCGAGTACCAGGGTACGAAAACTGAGACATATTTGAACACGTCTCCCGATCACATGGTTGATCATACTCTAGGTTCCACATGCATGTTTTAGCTGAAGGAAGAATACCTTAAACCTGGGTAGTTGAAACCCGTGGAATGGGTACCATGCAATATGACTTCAAAGGGTCTTCATTTGCGCACGAACCTCTCCAATCCTATCACTGCTGCGTTTATGCCCCTGTACACATGCTTGATTCTCTTTCGGAGACATAGCAATCCATAGGTTTTAAGATACTTACTAGGCAGGTACATTCTTAGGCGTTTAATATGCGGTGTTGAGTCCATTTCGTTGAGCAAGGAGTAGCTCTTGTCTATTCCATATTTGGCTTAAGGAACTTTATCTGTGCTCATTTCAATCTCTGGTTTTATGCGGCACCCCAACTCACCTTTACCCTTAAGCAAGCATAAGTTGGTTTTCTAAATTTGAGACCCTGTTCTGTTCTGTAATTCAGTTCCTGTGTAGCGAAGTTTACATTCCGTGTATTACTGATATCTTATGATGTTTCTTTTTCTGTGTGACTTATTTCAGTTAGAATCATCATACCTGAATCCACTCATTGTGCTGCTAAGGGCCTGATGACATAGATTTCATTGCTGAGTGATACTGCATTGTACGTAAGTACCACAAGTTCTTTATCCATTTTTCACTTTCTGTGATATTGAACTTGAACGGTAAACGAGGTTCTTGTAAACGGAGGCGTCCCAAACTTTGGGGTGGCTGTGTCTTTTTGATTTTAATTTCCCTAAGCTATAGGACCATAAGTGGAAGTGCCCTAGGCTCTGTTGCTTTGTTTTTTAGATGTTTCAGGAAACACCATACACTTCTCCCGAGTATCTGTTGGCAATTTACATCCCGCCCATCAGCATAACAAGGCTCCCAGTTCTCCATGGCCTGTCCTGCCTTTCTGGATTTTACACTTTTTTCAGATGGCCCTTTTGACCGGGGGGAAGTGAGACTTCATTGTAGTGCAGATTTCCTTTGCAAGCTTGCTTGGTTGCCCAAAAGGGCGTATGCGTTTTTTTCCTGAATATATTCAGGAAAAAACGCATACGCCCTTTTTCGCCAAGTGCATCATTGTGGACGTTCTGCCTCTTTTCCTATGCTTTCAATGCAATTCCAGTCTACCTCCTGAAATCGGTTTCCTGCAATTCTGCCCCGCTTTCAAGTCCTCTTGGCAGCCTTACTTCAGTATATTTTTGGACGATAGCTGTCATTTATAACTCTGCAGGTTTGTGAATTACAGTGCCCCTCAGCTCCTTTCTTCAACTCACTTTCTTGTGACCTGGCCGCAACACCGCAGGATGGCTTCAGGCCCTAATCTGGTTCCGGCACGGCACGCTGAGCCTTTGGTTAATTCCTCTTCCTGGTGGGAAATGAGAGTTAAATTTGCCCGTCCAGACACCTCCAGCTAGTCTCTCATTGGTTCTCGCTATTCCTGTTCATCTTCTGCAGAAATTGCAAACTGGGCCAAACAGGAGGTTAAAGGCACTGACTCTCCAAGTGGGGAGAGTGTTAGTAAAGCGTCTGGAATGTTGCACCCGAGTACCAGGGGAGGAAAACTGAGACATATTTGAACACGTCTCCCGATCACATGGTTGATCATACTTGGGTTCCACATGCATGTTTTAGCTGAAGGAAGAATACCTTAAACCTGGAGAGTTGAGACCCGTGTAATGGGTACCATGCAATATGACTTCAAAGGGTCTTCATTTGCTCACCGAACCTCTCCAATCCTATCACTGCTGCGTTTATGCCCCTGTACACATGCTTGATTCTCTTTCGGAGACATAGCAATCCATAGGTTTTAAGATACTTACTAGTCAGGTACATTCTTAGGCGTTTAATATGGGGTGTTTAGTCCATTTCGTTGAGCAAGGAGTAGCTCTTGTCTATTCCATATTTGGCTTAAGGAACTTTATCTGTGCTCATTTCAATCTCTGGTTTTATGCAGCACCCCAACTCACCTTTACCCTTAAGCAAGAATAAGTTGGTTTTCTAAATTTGAGACCCTGTTCTGTTCTGTAATTCAGTTCCTGTGTAGCCAAGTTTACATTCCGTGTATTACTGATATCTTATGATGTTTCTTTTTCTGTGTGACTTATTTCAGTTAGAATCATCATACCTGAATCCACTCATTGTGCTGCTAAGGGCCTGATGACACAGATTTCATTGCTGAGTGATATTGCTTTGTAAGTAAATACCACAACTTCTTTATCCATTTTTCACTTTCTGCGATGTTGAACTTGTACTGTAAACGAGGTTCTTGTAAACAGAGCCGTTCCAAACTTTGGGGTGGCTGTGTCTTTTTGATTTTAATTTCCCTAAGCTATAGGACCATAAGTGGAAGTGCCCTAGGTTCTGTTGCTTTGTTTTTTAGATGTTTCAGGAAACACCATACACTTCTCCCGAGTGGTTGTTGGCAATTTACATCCCGCCCATCAGCATAACAAGGCTCCCAGTTCTCCATGGCCTGTCCTGCCTTTCTGGATTTTACACTTTTTTCAGATGGCCCTTTTGACCGGGGGGAAGTGAGACTTCATTGTAGTGCAGATTTCCTTTGCAAGCTTGCTTGGTTGGCGAAAAAGGGCGTATGCGTTTTTTCCTGAATATATTCAGGAAAAAACGCATACGCCCTTTTTGGCCAAGTGCATCATTGTGGACGTTCTGCCTCTTTTCCTATGCTTTCAATGCAATTCCAGTCTACCTCCTGAAATCGGTTTCCTGCAATTCTGCCCCGCTTTCAAGTCCTCTTGGCAGCCTTACTTCAGTCTATTTTTGGACGATAGCTGTCATTTATAACTCTGCAGGTTTGTGAATTACAGTGCCCCTGAGCTCCTTTCTTCAACTTGCTTTCTTGTGACCTGGCCGCAACACCGCAGGATGGCTTCAGGCCCTAATCTGGTTCCGGCACGGCACGCTGAGCCTTTGGTTATTTCCTCTTCCTGGTGGGAAATGAGAGTTAAATTTGCCTGTCCAGACACCTCCAGCTAGTCTCTCATTGGTTCTCGCTATTCCTGTTCATCTTCCACAGAAATTGCAAACTGGGCCAAACAGGAGGTTAAAGGGACTGACTCTCCAAGTCGGGAGAGTGTTAGTAAAGCGTCTGGAATGTTGCACCCGAGTACCAGGGTACGAAAACTGAGACATATTTGAACACGTCTCCCGATCACATGGTTTATCATACTCTAGGTTCCACATGCATGTTTTAGCTGAAGGAAGAATACCTTAAACCTGGGTAGTTGAAACCCGTGGAATGGGTACCATGCAATATGACTTCAAAGGGTCTTCATTTGCTCACGAACCTCTCCAATCCTATCACTGCTGCATTTATGACCCTGTACACATGCTTGATTCTCTTTCGGAGACATAGCAATCCATAGGTTTTAAGATACTTACTAGTCAGGTACATTCTTAGGCGTTTAATATGCGGTGTTGAGTCCATTTCATTGAGCAAGGAGTAGCTCTTGTCTATTCCATATGTGGCTTAAGGAACTTTATCTGTGCTCATTTCAATCTCTGGTTTTATGCAGCACCCCAACTCACCTTTCCCCTTAAGCAACCATAAGTTGCTTTTCTAAATTTGAGACCCTGTTCTGTTCTGTAATTCAGTTCCTGTGTAGCCAAGTTTACATTCCGTGTATTACTGATATCTTATGATGTTTCTTTTTCTGTGTCACTTATTTCAGTTAGAATCATCATACCTGAATCCACTCATTGTGCTGCTAAGGGCCTGATGACATAGATTTCATTGCTGAGTGATATTGCTTTGTAAGTAAATACCACAACTTCTTTATCCATTTTTCACTTTCTGCGATGTTGAACTTGTACTGTAAACGAGGTTCTTGTAAACAGAGCCGTTCCAAACTTTGGGGTGGCTGTGTCTTTTTGATTTTAATTTCCCTAAGCTATAGGACCATAAGTGGCAGTGCCCTAGGCTCTGTTGCTTTGTTTTTTAGATGTTTCAGGAAACACCATACACTTCTCCCGAGTGGTTGTTGGCAATTTACATCCCGCCCATCAGCATAACAAGGCTCCCAGTTCTCCATGGCCTGTCCTGCCTTTCTGGATTTTACACTTTTTTCAGATGGCCCTTTTGACCGGGGGGAAGTGAGACTTCATTGTAGTGCAGATTTCCTTTGCAAGTTTGCTTGGTTGGCCAAAAAGGGCGTATGCGTTTTTTCCTGAATATATTCAGGAAAAAACGCATACGCCCTTTTTGGCCAAGTGCATCATTGTGGACGTTCTGCCTCTTTTCCTATGCTTTCAATGCAATTCCAGTCTACCTCCTGAAATCGGTTTCCTGCAATTCTGCCCCGCTTTCAAGTCCTCTTGGCAGCCTTACTTCAGTCTATTTTTGGACGATAGCTGTCATTTATAACTCTGCAGGTTTGTGAATTACAGTGCCCCTGAGCTCCTTTCTTCAACTCGCTTTCTTTTGAGCTGGCCGCAACACCGCAGGATGGCTTCAGGCCCTAATCTGGTTCCGGCACGGCACGCTGAGCCTTTGGTTAATTCCTCTTCCTGGTGGGAAATGAGAGTTAAATTTGCCCGTCCAGACACCTCCAGCTAGCCTCTCATTGGTTCTCGCTATTCCTGTTCATCTTCCGCAGAAATTGCAAACTGGGCCAAACAGGAGGTTAAAGGGACTGACTCTCCAAGTCGGGAGAGGCTTAGTAAAGCGTCTGGAATGTTGCACCCGAGTAACAGGGGAGGAAAACTGAGACATATTTGAACACGTCTCCCGATCACATGGTTGATCATACTCTAGGTTCCACATGCATGTTTTAGCTGAAGGAAGAATACCTTAAACCTGGGTAGTTGAAACCCGTGGAATGGGTACCATGCAATATGACTTCAAAGGGTCTTCATTTGCTCACCGAACCTCTCCAATCCTATCACTGCTGCGTTTATGCCCCTGTACACATGCTTGATTCTCTTTCGGAGACATAGCAATCCATAGGTTTTAAGATACTTACTAGTGAGGTACATTCTTAGGCGTTTAATATGGGGTGTTGAGTCCATTTCGTTGAGCAAGGAGTAGCTCTTGTCTATTCCATATTTGGCTTAAGGAACTTTATCTGTGCTCATTTCAATCTCTGGTTTTATGCAGCACCCCAACTCACCTTTACCCTTAAGCAAGAATAAGTTGGTTTTCTAAATTTGAGACCCTGTTCTGTTCTGTAATTCAGTTCCTGTGTAGCCAAGTTTACATTCCGTGTATTACTGATATCTTATGATGTTCCTTTTTCTGTGTGACTTATTTCAGTTAGAATCATCATACCTGAATCCACTCATTGTGCTGCTAAGGGCCTGATGACACAGATTTCATTGCTGAGTGATATTGCTTTGTAAGTAAATACCACAACTTCTTTATCCATTTTTAACTTTCTGCTATGTTGAACTTGTACTGTAAACGAGGTTCTTGTAAACAGAGCCGTTCCAAACTTTGGGGTGGCTGTGTCTTTTTGATTTTAATTTCCCTAAGCTATAGGACCATAAGTGGAAGTGCCCTAGGTTCTGTTGCTTTGTTTTTTAGATGTTTCAGGAAACACCATACACTTCTCCCGAGTGGTTGTTGGCAATTTACATCCCGCCCATCAGCATAACAAGGCTCCCAGTTCTCCATGGCCTGTCCTGCCTTACTGGATTTTACACTTTTTTCAGATGGCCCTTTTGACCGGGGGGAAGTGAGACTTCATTGTAGTGCAGATTTCCTTTGCAAGTTTGCTTGGTTGGCCAAAAAGGGCGTATGCGTTTTTTCCTGAATATATTCAGGAAAAAACGCATACGCCCTTTTTGGCCAAGTGCATCATTGTGGACGTTCTGCCTCTTTTCCTATGCTTTCAATGCAATTCCAGTCTACCTCCTGAAATCGGTTTCCTGCAATTCTGCCCCGCTTTCAAGTCCTCTTGGCAGCCTTACTTCAGTCTATTTTTGGACGATAGCTGTCATTTATAACTCTGCAGGTTTGTGAATTACAGTGCCCCTGAGCTCCTTTCTTCAACTCGCTTTCTTTTGAGCTGGCCACAACACCGCAGGATGGCTTCAGGCCCTAATCTGGTTCCGGCACGGCACGCTGAGCCTTTGGTTAATTCCTCTTCCTGGTGGGAAATGAGAGTTAAATTTGCCCGTCCAGACACCTCCAGCTAGCCTCTCATTGGTTCTCGCTATTCCTGTTCATCTTCCGCAGAAATTGCAAACTGGGCCAAACAGGAGGTTAAAGGGACTGACTCTCCAAGTCGGGAGAGGCTTAGTAAAGCGTCTGGAATGTTGCACCCGAGTAACAGGGGAGGAAAACTGAGACATATTTGAACACGTCTCCCGATCACATGGTTGATCATACTCTAGGTTCCACATGCATGTTTTAGCTGAAGGAAGAATACCTTAAACCTGGGTAGTTGAAACCCGTGGAATGGGTACCATGCAATATGACTTCAAAGGGTCTTCATTTGCTCACCGAACCTCTCCAATCCTATCACTGCTGCGTTTATGCCCCTGTACACATGCTTGATTCTCTTTCGGAGACATAGCAATCCATAGGTTTTAAGATACTTACTAGTCAGGTACATTCTTAGGCGTTTAATATGGGGTGTTGAGTCCATTTCGTTGAGCAAGGAGTAGCTCTTGTCTATTCCATATTTGGCTTAAGGAACTTTATCTGTGCTCATTTCAATCTCTCGTTTTATGCAGCACCCCAACTCACCTTTACCCTTAAGCAAGAATAAGTTGGTTTTCTAAATTTGAGACCCTGTTCTGTTCTGTAATTCAGTTCCTGTGTAGCCAAGTTTACATTCCGTGTATTACTGATATCTTATGATGTTCCTTTTTCTGTGTGACTTATTTCAGTTAGAATCATCATACCTGAATCCACTCATTGTGCTGCTAAGGGCCTGATGACACAGATTTCATTGCTGAGTGATATTGCTTTGTAAGTAAATACCACAACTTCTTTATCCATTTTTAACTTTCTGCTATGTTGAACTTGTACTGTAAACGAGGTTCTTGTAAACAGAGCCGTTCCAAACTTTGGGGTGGCTGTGTCTTTTTGATTTTAATTTCCCTAAGCTATAGGACCATAAGTGGAAGTGCCCTAGGTTCTGTTGCTTTGTTTTTTAGATGTTTCAGGAAACACCATACACTTCTCCCGAGTGGTTGTTGGCAATTTACATCCCGCCCATCAGCATAACAAGGCTCCCAGTTCTCCATGGCCTGTCCTGCCTTTCTGGATTTTACACTTTTTTCAGATGGCCCTTTTGACCGGGGGGAAGTGAGACTTCATTGTAGTGCAGATTTCCTTTGCAAGCTTGCTTGGTTGGCCAAAAAGGGCGTATGCGTTTTTTCCTGAATATATTCAGGAAAAAACGCATACGCCCTTTTTGGCCAAGTGCATCATTGTGGACGTTCTGCCTCTTTTCCTATGCTTTCAATGCAATTCCAGTCTACCTCCTGAAATCGGTTTCCTGCAATTCTGCCCCGCTTTCAAGTCCTCTTGGCAGCCTTACTTCAGTCTATTTTTGGACGATAGCTGTCATTTATAACTCTGCAGGTTTGTGAATTACAGTGCCCCTGAGCTCCTTTCTTCAACTCGCTTTCTTGTGACCTGGCCGCAACACCGCAGGATGGCTTCAGGCCCTAATCTGGTTCCGGCACGGCACGCTGAGCCTTTGGTTAATTCCTCTTCCTGGTGGGAAATGAGAGTTAAATTTGCCCGTCCAGACACCTCCAGCTAGTCTCTCATTGGTTCTCGCTATTCCTGTTCATCTTCCACAGAAATTGCAAACTGGGCCAAACAGGAGGTTAAAGGGACTGACTCTCCAAGTGGGGAGAGTGTTAGTAAAGCGTCTGGAATGTTGCACCCGAGTACCAGGGTACGAAAACTGAGACATATTTGAACACGTCTCCCGATCACATGGTTGATCATACTCTAGGTTCCACATGCATGTTTTAGCTGAAGGAAGAATACCTTAAACCTGGGTAGTTGAAACCCGTGGAATGGGTACCATGCAATATGACTTCAAAGGGTCTTCATTTGCTCACGAACCTCTCCAATCCTATCACTGCTGCATTTATGACCCTGTACACATGCTTGATTCTCTTTCGGAGACATAGCAATCCATAGGTTTTAAGATACTTACTAGTCAGGTGCATTCTTAGGCGTTTAATATGCGGTGTTGAGTCCATTTCGTTGAGCAAGGAGTAGCTCTTGTCTATTCCATATTTGGCTTAAGGAACTTTATCTGTGCTCATTTCAATCTCTGGTTTTATGCAGCACCCCAACTCACCTTTCCCCTTAAGCAAGCATAAGTTGGTTTTCTAAATTTGAGACCCTGTTCTGTTCTGTAATTCAGTTCCTGTGTAGCCAAGTTTACATTCCGTGTATTACTGATATCTTATGATGTTTCTTTTCCTGTGTGACTTATTTCAGTTAGAATCATCATACCTGAATCCACTCATTGTGCTCCTAAGGGCCTTGTGACACAGATTTCATTGCTGAGTGATATTGTTTTGTAAGTAAATACCACAACTTCTTTATCCATTTTTCACTTTCTGCGATGTTGAACTTGTACTGTAAACGAGGTTCTTGTAAACAGAGCCATTCCAAACTTTGGGGTGGCTGTGTCTTTTTGATTTTAATTTCCCTAAGCTATAGGACCATAAGTGGAAGTGCCCTAGGTTCTGTTGCTTTGTTTTTTAGATGTTTCAGGAAACACCATACACTTCTCCCGAGTGGTTGTTGGCAATTTACATCCCGCCCATCAGCATAACAAGGCTCCCAGTTCTCCATGGCCTGTCCTGCCTTTCTGGATTTTACACTTTTTTCAGATGGCCCTTTTGACCGGGGGGAAGTGAGACTTCATTGTAGTGCAGATTTCCTTTGCAAGCTTGCTTGGTTGGCCAAAAAGGGCGTATGCGTTTTTTCCTGAATATATTCAGGAAAAAACGCATATGCCCTTTTTGGCCAAGTGCATCATTGTGGACGTTCTGCCTCTTTTCCTATGCTTTCAATGCAATTCCAGTCTACCTCCTGAAATCGGTTTCCTGCAATTCTGCCCCGCTTTCAAGTCCTCTTGGCAGCCTTACTTCAGTCTATTTTTGGACGATAGCTGTCATTTATAACTCTGCAGGTTTGTGAATTACAGTGCCCCTGAGCTCCTTTCTTCAACTCGCTTTCTTGTGACCTGGCCGCAACACCGCAGGATGGCTTCAGGCCCTAATCTGGTTCCGGCCCGGCATGCTGAGCCTTTGGTTAATTCCTCTTCCTGGTGGGAAATGAGAGTTAAATTTGCCCGTCCAGACACCTCCAGCTAGCCTCTCATTGGTTCTCGCTATTCCTGTTCATCTTCCGCAGAAATTGCAAACTGGGCCAAACAGGAGGTTAAAGGGACTGACTCTCCAAGTCGGGAGAGTGTTAGTAAAGCGTCTGGAATGTTGCACCCGAGTACCAGGGGAGGAAAACTGAGACATATTTGAACACGTCTCCCGTTCACATGGTTGATCATACTCTGGGTTCCACATGCATGTTTTAGCTGAAGGAAGAATACCTTAAACCTGGAGAGTTGAGACCCGTGTAATGGGTACCATGCAATATGACTTCAAAGGGTCTTCATTTGCTCACCGAACCTCTCCAATCCTATCACTGCTGCGTTTATGCCCCTGTACACACGCTTGATTCTCTTTTGGAGACATAGCAATCCATAGGTTTTAAGATACTTACTAGTCAGGTACATTCTTAGGCGTTTAATATGGGGTGTTGAGTCCATTTCGTTGAGCAAGCAGTAGCTCTTGTCTATTCCATATTTGGCTTAAGGAACTTTATCTGTGCTCATTTCAATCTCTGGTTTTATGCAGCACCCCAACTCACCTTTACCCTTAAGCAAGAATAAGTTGGTTTTCTAAATTTGAGACCCTGTTCTGTTCTGTAATTCAGTTCCTGTGTAGCCAAGTTTACATTCCGTGTATTACTGATATCTTATGATGTTCCTTTTTCTGTGTGACTTATTTCAGTTAGAATTATCATACCTGAATCCACTCATTGTGCTGCTAAGGGCCTGATGACACAGATTTCATTGCTGAGTGATATTGCTTTGTAAGTAAATACCACAACTTCTTTATCCATTTTTAACTTTCTGCTACGTTGAACTTGTACTGTAAACGAGGTTCTTGTAAACAGAGCCGTTCCAAACTTTGGGGTGGCTGTGTCTTTTTGATTTTAATTTCCCTAAGCTATAGGACCATAAGTGGAAGTGCCCTAGGTTCTGTTGCTTTGTTTTTTAGATGTTTCAGGAAACACCATACACTTTTCCCAAGTGTCTGTTGGCAATTTACATCCCGCCCATCAGCATAACAAGGCTCCCAGTTCTCCATGGCCTGTCCTGCCTTTCTGGATTTTACACTTTTTTCAGATGACCCTTTTGACCGGGGGGAAGTGAGACTTCATTGTAGTGCAGATTTCCTTTGCAAGCTTGCTTGGTTGGCCAAAAAGTGCGTATGCATTTTTTTCCTGAATATATTCAGGAAAAAAACGCATACGTCCTTTTTGGCCAAGTGCATCATTGTGGACGTTCTGCCTCTTTTCCTATGCTTTCAATGCAATTCCAGTCTACCTCCTGAAATCGGTTTCCTGCAATTCTGCCCCGCTTTCAAGTCCTCTTGGCAGCCTTACTTCAGTCTATTTTTGGACGATAGCTGTCATTTATAACTCTGCAGGTTTGTGAATTACAGTGCCCCTGAGCTCCTTTCTTCAACTCACTTTCTTGTGACCTGGCCGCAACACCGCAGGATGGCTTCAGGCCCTAATCTGGTTCTGGCACGGCACGCTGAGTCTTTGGTTAATTCCTCTTCCTGGTGGGAAATGAGAGTTAAATTTGCCCGTCCAGACACCTCCAGCTAGTCTCTCATTGGTTCTCGCTATTCCTGTTCATCTTCCGCAGAAATTGCAAACTGGGCCAAACAGGAGGTTAAAGGGACTGACTCTCCAAGTCGGGAGAGTGTTAGTAAAGCGTCTGGAATTTTGCACCCGAGTACCAGGGGAGGAAAACTGAGACATATTTGAACACGTCTCCCGTTCACATGGTTGATCATACTTGGGTTCCACATGCATGTTTTAGCTGAAGGAAGAATACCTTAAACCTGGAGAGTTGAGACCCGTGTAATGGGTACCATGCAATATGACTTCAAAGGGTCTTCATTTGCTCACCGAACCTCTCCAATCCTATCACTGCTGTGTTTATGCCCCTGTACACATGCTTGATTCTCTTTCGGAGACATAGCAATCCATAGGTTTTAAGATACTTACTAGTCAGGTACATTCTTAGGCGTTTAATATGGGGTGTTGAGTCCATTTCGTTGAGCAAGGAGTAGCTCTTGTCTATTCCATATTTGGCTTAAGGAACTTTATCTGTGCTCATTTCAATCTCTGGTTTTATGCAGCACCCCAACTCACCTTTACCCTTAAGCAAGAATAAGTTGGTTTTCTAAATTTGAGACCCTGTTCTGTTCTGTAATTCAGTTCCTGTGTAGCCAAGTTTACATTCCGTGTATTACTGATATCTTATGATGTTTCTTTTTCTGTGTGACTTATTTCAGTTAGAATCATCATACCTGAATCCACTCATTGTGCTGCTAAGGGCCTGATGACACAGATTTCATTGCTGAGTGATATTGCTTTGTAAGTAAATACCACAACTTCTTTATCCATTTTTCACTTTCTGCGATGTTGAACTTGTACTGTAAACGAGGTTCTTGTAAACAGAGCCGTTCCAAACTTTGGGGTGGCTGTGTCTTTTTGATTTTAATTTCCCTAAGCTATAGGACCATAAGTGGAAGTGCCCTAGGTTCTGTTGCTTTGTTTTTTAGATGTTTCAGGAAACACCATACACTTCTCCCGAGTGGTTGTTGGCAATTTACATCCCGCCCATCAGCATAACAAGGCTCCCAGTTCTCCATGGCCTGTCCTGCCTTTCTGGATTTTACACTTTTTTCAGATGGCCCTTTTGACCGGGGGGAAGTGAGACTTCATTGTAGTGCAGATTTCCTTTGCAAGTTTGCTTGGTTGGCCAAAAAGGGCGTATGCGTTTTTTCCTGAATATATTCAGGAAAAAACGCATATGCCCTTTTTGGCCAAGTGCATCATTGTGGACGTTCTGCCTCTTTTCCTATGCTTTCAATGCAATTCCAGTCTACCTCCTGAAATCGGTTTCCTGCAATTCTGCCCCGCTTTCAAGTCCTCTTGGCAGCCTTACTTCAGTCTATTTTTGGACGATAGCTGTCATTTATAACTCTGCAGGTTTGTGAATTACAGTGCCCTTGAGCTCCTTTTTTCAACTCGCTTTCTTTTGAGCAGGCCGCAACACCGCAGGATGGCTTCAGGCCCTAATCTGGTTCCGGCACGGCACGCTGAGTCTTTGGTTATTTCCTCTTCCTGGTGGGAAATGAGAGTTAAATTTGCCCATCCAGACACCTCCAGCTAGTCTCTCATTGGTTCTCGCTATTCCTCTTCATCTTCCACGGAAATTGCAAACTGGGCCAAACAGGAGGTTAAAGGGACTGACTCTCCAAGTGGGGAGAGTGTTAGTAAAGCGTCTGGAATGTTGCACCCGAGTACCAGGGTACGAAAACTGAGACATATTTGAACACGTCTCCCGATCACATGGTTGATCATACTCTAGGTTCCACATGCATGTTTTAGCTGAAGGAAGAATACCTTAAACCTGGGTAGTTGAAACCCGTGGAATGGGTACCATGCAATATGACTTCAAAGGGTCTTCATTTGCTCACGAACCTCTCCAATCCTATCACTGCTGCGTTTATGCCCCTGTACACATGCTTGATTCTCTTTCGGAGACATAGCAATCCATAGGTTTTAAGATACTTACTAGGCAGGTACATTTTTAGGCGTTTAATATGCGGTGTTGAGTCCATTTCGTTGAGCAAGGAGTAGCTCTTGTCTATTCCATATTTGGCTTAAGGAACTTTATCTGTGCTCATTTCAATCTCTGGTTTTATGCAGCACCCCAACTCACCTTTACCCTTAAGCAAGCATAAGTTGGTTTTCTAAATTTGAGACCCTGTTCTGTTCTGTAATTCAGTTCCTGTGTAGCCAAGTTTACATTCCGTGTATTACTGATATCTTATGATGTTTCTTTTTCTGTGTGACTTATTTCAGTTAGAATCATCATACCTGAATCCACTCATTGTGCTGCTAAGGGCCTGATGACATAGATTTCATTGCTGAGTGATATTGCTTTGTAAGTAAATACCACAACTTCTTTATCCATTTTTCACTTTCTGCGATGTTGAACTTGTACTGTAAACGAGGTTCTTGTAAACAGAGGCGTCCCAAACTTTGGGGTGGCTGTGTCTTTTTGATTTTAATTTCCCTAAGCTATAGGACCATAAGTGGAAGTGCCCTAGGCTCTGTTGCTTTGTTTTTTAGATGTTTCAGGAAACACCATACACTTCTCCGGAGTGTCTGTTGGCAATTTACATCCCGCCCATCAGCATAACAAGGCTCCCAGTTCTCCATGGCCTGTCCTGCCTTTCTGGATTTTACACTTTTTTCAGATGGCCCTTTTGACCGGGGGGAAGTGAGACTTCATTGTAGTGCAGATTTCCTTTGCAAGCTTGCTTGGTTGGCCAAAAAGGGCGTATGCGTTTTTTCCTGAATATATTCAGGAAAAAACGCATACGCCCTTTTTGGCCAAGTGCATCATTGTGGACGTTCTGCCTCTTTTCCTATGCTTTCAATGCAATTCCAGTCTACCTCCTGAAATCGGTTTCCTGCAATGTTGCCCCGCTTTCAAGTCCTCTTGGCAGCCTTACTTCAGTCTAATTTTGGACGATAGCTGTCATTTATAACTCTGCAGGTTTGTGAATTACAGTGCCCCTGAGCTCCTTTCTTCAACTTGCTTTCTTGTGAGCTGGCCGCAAGACCGCTGGATGGCTTCAGGCCCTAATCTGGTTCCGGCACGGCACGCTGAGCCTTTGGTTATTTCCTCTTCCTGGTGGGAAATGAGAGTTAAATTTGCCCGTCCAGACACCTCCAGCTAGTCTCTCATTGGTTCTCGCTATTCCTGTTCATCTTCCGCAGAAATTGCAAACTGGGCCAAACAGGAGGTTAAAGGCACTGACTCTCCAAGTGGGGAGAGTGTTAGTAAAGCCTCTGGAATGTTGCACCCGAGTACCAGGGAGGAAAACTGAGACATATTTGAACACGTCTCCCGTTCACATGGTTGATCATACTTGGGTTCCACATGCATGTTTTAGCTGGAGGAAGAATACCTTACACCTGGAGAGTTAAGACCCGTGTAATGGGTACCATGCAATATGACTTCAAAGGGTCTTCATTTGCTCACCGAACCTCTCCAATCCTATCAGTGCTGCATTTATGCCCCTGTACATATGCTTGATTCTCTTTCGGAGACATAGCAATCCATAGGTTTTAAGATACTTACTAGTCAGGTACATTCTTAGGCGTTTAATATGCGGTGTTGAGTCCATTTCGTTGAGCAAGGAGTAGCTCTTGTCTATTCCATATTTGGCTTAAGAAACTTTATCTGTGCTCATTTCAATCTCTGGTTTTATGCAGCACCCCAACTCACCTTTCCCCTTAAGCAAGCATAAGTTGGTTTTCTAAATTTGAGACCCTGTTCTGTTTTGGAATGCAGTTCCTGTGTAGCCAAGTTTACATTCCGTGTATTAGTGATATCTTATGATGTTTCTTTTTCTGTGTGACTTATTTCAGTTAGAATCATCGTACCTGAATCCACTCATTATGCTGCTACGGGCCTGATGACATAGATTTCATTGCTGAGTGATACTGCATTGTACGTAAGTACCACAAGTTCTTTATCCATTTTTCACTTTCTGTGATATTGAACTTGAACGGTAAACGAGGTTCTTGTAAACGGAGGCGTCCCAAACTTTGGGGTGGCTGTGTCTTTTTGATTTTAATTTCCCTAAGCTATAGGACCATAAGTGGAAGTGCCCTAGGCTCTGTTGCTTTGTTTTTAGATGTTTCAGGAAACACCATACACTTCTCCTGAGTGTCTGTTGGCAATTTACATCCTGCCCATCAGCATAACAAGGCTCCCAGTTCTCCATGGGCTGTCCTGCCTTTCTGGATTTTACACTTTTTTCAGATGGCCCTTTTGACCGGGGAGAAGTGAGACTTCATTGTAGTGCAGATTTCCTTTGCAAGTTTGCTTGGTTGGCCAAAAAGGGCGTATGCGTTTTTTCCTGAATATATTCAGGAAAAAACGCATACGCCCTTTTTGGCCAAGTGCATCATTGTGGACGTTCTGCCTCTTTTCCTATGCTTTCAATGCAATTCCAGTCTACCTCCTGAAATCGGTTTCCTGCAATTCTGCCCCGCTTTCAAGTCCTCTTGGCAGCCTTACTTCAGTATATTTTTGGACGATAGCTGTCATTTATAACTCTGCAGGTTTGTGAATTACAGTGCCCCTGAGCTCCTTTTTTCAACTCGCTTTCTTTTGAGCAGGCCGCAACACCGCAGGATGGCTTCAGGCCCTAATCTGGTTCCGGCACGGCACGCTGAGCCTTTGGTTATTTCCTCTTCCTGGTGGGAAATGAGAGTTAAATTTGCCCATCCAGACACCTCCAGCTAGTCTCTCATTGGTTCTCGCTATTCCTGTTCATCTTCCGTAGTAATTGCAAACTGGGCCAAACAGGAGGTTAAAGGGACTGACTCTCCAAGTGGGGAGAGTGTTAGTAAAGCGTCTGGAATGTTGCACCCGAGTACCAGGGTACGAAAACTGAGACATATTTGAACACGTCTCCCGATCACATGGTTGATCATACTCTAGGTTCCACATGCATGTTTTAGCTGAAGGAAGAATACCTTAAACCTGGGTAGTTGAAACCCGTGGAATGGGTACCATGCAATATGACTTCAAAGGGTCTTCATTTGCGCACGAACCTCTCCAATCCTATCACTGCTGCGTTTATGCCCCTGTACACATGCTTGATTCTCTTTCGGAGACATAGCAATCCATAGGTTTTAAGATACTTACTAGGCAGGTACATTCTTAGGCGTTTAATATGCGGTGTTGAGTCCATTTCGTTGAGCAAGGAGTAGCTCTTGTCTATTCCATATTTGGCTTAAGGAACTTTATCTGTGCTCATTTCAATCTCTGGTTTTATGCGGCACCCCAACTCACCTTTACCCTTAAGCAAGCATAAGTTGGTTTTCTAAATTTGAGACCCTGTTCTGTTTTGGAATTCAGTTCCTGTGTAGCCAAGTTTACATTCCGTGTATTACTGATATCTTATGATGTTTCTTTTTCTGTGTGACTTATTTCAGTTAGAATCATCATACCTGAATCCACTCATTGTGCTGCTAAGGGCCTGATGACATAGATTTCATTGCTGAGTGATACTGCATTGTACGTAAGTACCACAAGTTCTTTATCCATTTTTCACTTTCTGTGATATTGAACTTGAACGGTAAACGAGGTTCTTGTAAACGGAGGCGTCCCAAACTTTGGGGTGGCTGTGTCTTTTTGATTTTAATTTCCCTAAGCTATAGGACCATAAGTGGAAGTGCCCTAGGCTCTGTTGCTTTGTTTTTTAGATGTTTCAGGAAACACCATACACTTCTCCCGAGTATCTGTTGGCAATTTACATCCCGCCCATCAGCATAACAAGGCTCCCAGTTCTCCATGGCCTGTCCTGCCTTTCTGGATTTTACACTTTTTTCAGATGGCCCTTTTGACCGGGGGGAAGTGAGACTTCATTGTAGTGCAGATTTCCTTTGCAAGCTTGCTTGGTTGCCCAAAAGGGCGTATGCGTTTTTTTCCTGAATATATTCAGGAAAAAACGCATACGCCCTTTTTGGCCAAGTGCATCATTGTGGACGTTCTGCCTCTTTTCCTATGCTTTCAATGCAATTCCAGTCTACCTCCTGAAATCGGTTTCCTGCAATTCTGCCCCGCTTTCAAGTCCTCTTGGCAGCCTTACTTCAGTATATTTTTGGACGATAGCTGTCATTTATAACTCTGCAGGTTTGTGAATTACAGTGCCCCTCAGCTCCTTTCTTCAACTCACTTTCTTGTGACCTGGCCGCAACACCGCAGGATGGCTTCAGGCCCTAATCTGGTTCCGGCACGGCACGCTGAGCCTTTGGTTAATTCCTCTTCCTGGTGGGAAATGAGAGTTAAATTTGCCCGTCCAGACACCTCCAGCTAGTCTCTCATTGGTTCTCGCTATTCCTGTTCATCTTCTGCAGAAATTGCAAACTGGGCCAAACAGGAGGTTAAAGGCACTGACTCTCCAAGTGGGGAGAGTGTTAGTAAAGCGTCTGGAATGTAGCACCCGAGTACCAGGGGAGGAAAACTGAGACATATTTGAACACGTCTCCCGATCACATGGTTGATCATACTTGGGTTCCACATGCATGTTTTAGCTGAAGGAAGAATACCTTAAACCTGGAGAGTTGAGACCCGTGTAATGGGTACCATGCAATATGACTTCAAAGGGTCTTCATTTGCTCACCGAACCTCTCCAATCCTATCACTGCTGCGTTTATGCCCCTGTACACATGCTTGATTCTCTTTCGGAGACATAGCAATCCATAGGTTTTAAGATACTTACTAGTCAGGTACATTCTTAGGCGTTTAATATGGGGTGTTGAGTCCATTTCGTTGAGCAAGCAGTAGCTCTTGTCTATTCCATATTTGGCTTAAGGAACTTTATCTGTGCTCATTTCAATCTCTGGTTTTATGCAGCACCCCAACTCACCTTTACCCTTAAGCAAGAATAAGTTGGTTTTCTAAATTTGAGACCCTGTTCTGTTCTGTAATTCAGTTCCTGTGTAGCCAAGTTTACATTCCGTGTATTACTGATATCTTATGATGTTCCTTTTTCTGTGTGACTTATTTCAGTTAGAATTATCATACCTGAATCCACTCATTGTGCTGCTAAGGGCCTGATGACACAGATTTCATTGCTGAGTGATATTGCTTTGTAAGTAAATACCACAACTTCTTTATCCATTTTTAACTTTCTGCTACGTTGAACTTGTACTGTAAACGAGGTTCTTGTAAACAGAGCCGTTCCAAACTTTGGGGTGGCTGTGTCTTTTTGATTTTAATTTCCCTAAGCTATAGGACCATAAGTGGAAGTGCCCTAGGTTCTGTTGCTTTGTTTTTTAGATGTTTCAGGAAACACCATACACTTCTCAGGAGTGGTTGTTGGCAATTTACATCCCGCCCATCAGCATAACAAGGCTCCCAGTTCTCCATGGCCTGTCCTGCCTTTCTGGATTTTACACTTTTTTCAGATGACCCTTTTGACCGGGGGGAAGTGAGACTTCATTGTAGTGCAGATTTCCTTTGCAAGCTTGCTTGGTTGGCCAAAAAGTGCGTATGCATTTTTTTCCTGAATATATTCAGGAAAAAAACGCATACGTCCTTTTTGGCCAAGTGCATCATTGTGGACGTTCTGCCTCTTTTCCTATGCTTTCAATGCAATTCCAGTCTACCTCCTGAAATCGGTTTCCTGCAATTCTGCCCCGCTTTCAAGTCCTCTTGGCAGCCTTACTTCAGTCTATTTTTGGACGATAGCTGTCATTTATAACTCTGCAGGTTTGTGAATTACAGTGCCCCTGAGCTCCTTTCTTCAACTCACTTTCTTGTGACCTGGCCGCAACACCGCAGGATGGCTTCAGGCCCTAATCTGGTTCTGGCACGGCACGCTGAGCCTTTGGTTAATTCCTCTTCCTGGTGGGAAATGAGAGTTAAATTTGCCCGTCCAGACACCTCCAGCTAGTCTCTCATTGGTTCTCGCTATTCCTGTTCATCTTCCGCAGAAATTGCAAACTGGGCCAAACAGGAGGTTAAAGGGACTGACTCTCCAAGTCGGGAGAGTGTTAGTAAAGCGTCTGGAATTTTGCACCCGAGTACCAGGGGAGGAAAACTGAGACATATTTGAACACGTCTCCCGTTCACATGGTTGATCATACTTGGGTTCCACATGCATGTTTTAGCTGAAGGAAGAATACCTTAAACCTGGAGAGTTGAGACCCGTGTAATGGGTACCATGCAATATGACTTCAAAGGGTCTTCATTTGCTCACCGAACCTCTCCAATCCTATCACTGCTGTGTTTATGCCCCTGTACACATGCTTGATTCTCTTTCGGAGACATAGCAATCCATAGGTTTTAAGATACTTACTAGTCAGGTACATTCTTAGGCGTTTAATATGGGGTGTTGAGTCCATTTCGTTGAGCAAGGAGTAGCTCTTGTCTATTCCATATTTGGCTTAAGGAACTTTATCTGTGCTCATTTCAATCTCTGGTTTTATGCAGCACCCCAACTCACCTTTACCCTTAAGCAAGAATAAGTTGGTTTTCTAAATTTGAGACCCTGTTCTGTTCTGTAATTCAGTTCCTGTGTAGCCAAGTTTACATTCCGTGTATTACTGATATCTTATGATGTTTCTTTTTCTGTGTGACTTATTTCAGTTAGAATCATCATACCTGAATCCACTCATTGTGCTGCTAAGGGCCTGATGACACAGATTTCATTGCTGAGTGATATTGCTTTGTAAGTAAATACCACAACTTCTTTATCCATTTTTCACTTTCTGCGATGTTGAACTTGTACTGTAAACGAGGTTCTTGTAAACAGAGCCGTTCCAAACTTTGGGGTGGCTGTGTCTTTTTGATTTTAATTTCCCTAAGCTATAGGACCATAAGTGGAAGTGCCCTAGGTTCTGTTGCTTTGTTTTTTAGATGTTTCAGGAAACACCATACACTTCTCCCGAGTGGTTGTTGGCAATTTACATCCCGCCCATCAGCATAACAAGGCTCCCAGTTCTCCATGGCCTGTCCTGCCTTTCTGGATTTTACACTTTTTTCAGATGGCCCTTTTGACCGGGGGGAAGTGAGACTTCATTGTAGTGCAGATTTCCTTTGCAAGTTTGCTTGGTTGGCCAAAAAGGGCGTATGCGTTTTTTCCTGAATATATTCAGGAAAAAACGCATATGCCCTTTTTGGCCAAGTGCATCATTGTGGACGTTCTGCCTCTTTTCCTATGCTTTCAATGCAATTCCAGTCTACCTCCTGAAATCGGTTTCCTGCAATTCTGCCCCGCTTTCAAGTCCTCTTGGCAGCCTTACTTCAGTCTATTTTTGGACGATAGCTGTCATTTATAACTCTGCAGGTTTGTGAATTACAGTGCCCTTGAGCTCCTTTTTTCAACTCGCTTTCTTTTGAGCAGGCCGCAACACCGCAGGATGGCTTCAGGCCCTAATCTGTTTCCGGCACGGCACGCTGAGTCTTTGGTTATTTCCTCTTCCTGGTGGGAAATGAGAGTTAAATTTGCCCATCCAGACACCTCCAGCTAGTCTCTCATTGGTTCTCGCTATTCCTCTTCATCTTCCACGGAAATTGCAAACTGGGCCAAACAGGAGGTTAAAGGGACTGACTCTCCAAGTGGGGAGAGTGTTAGTAAAGCGTCTGGAATGTTGCACCCGAGTACCAGGGTACGAAAACTGAGACATATTTGAACACGTCTCCCGATCACATGGTTGATCATACTCTAGGTTCCACATGCATGTTTTAGCTGAAGGAAGAATACCTTAAACCTGGGTAGTTGAAACCCGTGGAATGGGTACCATGCAATATGACTTCAAAGGGTCTTCATTTGCTCACGAACCTCTCCAATCCTATCACTGCTGCGTTTATGCCCCTGTACACATGCTTGATTCTCTTTCGGAGACATAGCAATCCATAGGTTTTAAGATACTTACTAGGCAGGTACATTTTTAGGCGTTTAATATGCGGTGTTGAGTCCATTTCGTTGAGCAAGGAGTAGCTCTTGTCTATTCCATATTTGGCTTAAGGAACTTTATCTGTGCTCATTTCAATCTCTGGTTTTATGCAGCACCCCAACTCACCTTTACCCTTAAGCAAGCATAAGTTGGTTTTCTAAATTTGAGACCCTGTTCTGTTCTGTAATTCAGTTCCTGTGTAGCCAAGTTTACATTCCGTGTATTACTGATATCTTATGATGTTTCTTTTTCTGTGTGACTTATTTCAGTTAGAATCATCATACCTGAATCCACTCATTGTGCTGCTAAGGGCCTGATGACATAGATTTCATTGCTGAGTGATATTGCTTTGTAAGTAAATACCACAACTTCTTTATCCATTTTTCACTTTCTGCGATGTTGAACTTGTACTGTAAACGAGGTTCTTGTAAACAGAGGCGTCCCAAACTTTGGGGTGGCTGTGTCTTTTTGATTTTAATTTCCCTAAGCTATAGGACCATAAGTGGAAGTGCCCTAGGCTCTGTTGCTTTGTTTTTTAGATGTTTCAGGAAACACCATACACTTCTCCGGAGTGTCTGTTGGCAATTTACATCCCGCCCATCAGCATAACAAGGCTCCCAGTTCTCCATGGCCTGTCCTGCCTTTCTGGATTTTACACTTTTTTCAGATGGCCCTTTTGACCGGGGGGAAGTGAGACTTCATTGTAGTGCAGATTTCCTTTGCAAGCTTGCTTGGTTGGCCAAAAAGGGCGTATGCGTTTTTTCCTGAATATATTCAGGAAAAAACGCATACGCCCTTTTTGGCCAAGTGCATCATTGTGGACGTTCTGCCTCTTTTCCTATGCTTTCAATGCAATTCCAGTCTACCTCCTGAAATCGGTTTCCTGCAATGTTGCCCCGCTTTCAAGTCCTCTTGGCAGCCTTACTTCAGTCTAATTTTGGACGATAGCTGTCATTTATAACTCTGCAGGTTTGTGAATTACAGTGCCCCTGAGCTCCTTTCTTCAACTTGCTTTCTTGTGAGCTGGCCGCAAGACCGCTGGATGGCTTCAGGCCCTAATCTGGTTCCGGCACGGCACGCTGAGCCTTTGGTTATTTCCTCTTCCTGGTGGGAAATGAGAGTTAAATTTGCCCGTCCAGACACCTCCAGCTAGTCTCTCATTGGTTCTCGCTATTCCTGTTCATCTTCCGCAGAAATTGCAAACTGGGCCAAACAGGAGGTTAAAGGCACTGACTCTCCAAGTGGGGAGAGTGTTAGTAAAGCCTCTGGAATGTTGCACCCGAGTACCAGGGAGGAAAACTGAGACATATTTGAACACGTCTCCCGTTCACATGGTTGATCATACTTGGGTTCCACATGCATGTTTTAGCTGGAGGAAGAATACCTTACACCTGGAGAGTTAAGACCCGTGTAATGGGTACCATGCAATATGACTTCAAAGGGTCTTCATTTGCTCACCGAACCTCTCCAATCCTATCAGTGCTGCATTTATGCCCCTGTACATATGCTTGATTCTCTTTCGGAGACATAGCAATCCATAGGTTTTAAGATACTTACTAGTCAGGTACATTCTTAGGCGTTTAATATGCGGTGTTGAGTCCATTTCGTTGAGCAAGGAGTAGCTCTTGTCTATTCCATATTTGGCTTAAGAAACTTTATCTGTGCTCATTTCAATCTCTGGTTTTATGCAGCACCCCAACTCACCTTTCCCCTTAAGCAAGCATAAGTTGGTTTTCTAAATTTGAGACCCTGTTCTGTTTTGGAATGCAGTTCCTGTGTAGCCAAGTTTACATTCCGTGTATTAGTGATATCTTATGATGTTTCTTTTTCTGTGTGACTTATTTCAGTTAGAATCATCGTACCTGAATCCACTCATTATGCTGCTACGGGCCTGATGACATAGATTTCATTGCTGAGTGATACTGCATTGTACGTAAGTACCACAAGTTCTTTATCCATTTTTCACTTTCTGTGATATTGAACTTGAACGGTAAACGAGGTTCTTGTAAACGGAGGCGTCCCAAACTTTGGGGTGGCTGTGTCTTTTTGATTTTAATTTCCCTAAGCTATAGGACCATAAGTGGAAGTGCCCTAGGCTCTGTTGCTTTGTTTTTAGATGTTTCAGGAAACACCATACACTTCTCCTGAGTGTCTGTTGGCAATTTACATCCTGCCCATCAGCATAACAAGGCTCCCAGTTCTCCATGGGCTGTCCTGCCTTTCTGGATTTTACACTTTTTTCAGATGGCCCTTTTGACCGGGGAGAAGTGAGACTTCATTGTAGTGCAGATTTCCTTTGCAAGTTTGCTTGGTTGGCCAAAAAGGGCGTATGCGTTTTTTCCTGAATATATTCAGGAAAAAACGCATACGCCCTTTTTGGCCAAGTGCATCATTGTGGACGTTCTGCCTCTTTTCCTATGCTTTCAATGCAATTCCAGTCTACCTCCTGAAATCGGTTTCCTGCAATTCTGCCCCGCTTTCAAGTCCTCTTGGCAGCCTTACTTCAGTATATTTTTGGACGATAGCTGTCATTTATAACTCTGCAGGTTTGTGAATTACAGTGCCCCTGAGCTCCTTTTTTCAACTCGCTTTCTTTTGAGCAGGCCGCAACACCGCAGGATGGCTTCAGGCCCTAATCTGGTTCCGGCACGGCACGCTGAGCCTTTGGTTATTTCCTCTTCCTGGTGGGAAATGAGAGTTAAATTTGCCCATCCAGACACCTCCAGCTAGTCTCTCATTGGTTCTCGCTATTCCTGTTCATCTTCCGTAGTAATTGCAAACTGGGCCAAACAGGAGGTTAAAGGGACTGACTCTCCAAGTGGGGAGAGTGTTAGTAAAGCGTCTGGAATGTTGCACCCGAGTACCAGGGTACGAAAACTGAGACATATTTGAACACGTCTCCCGATCACATGGTTGATCATACTCTAGGTTCCACATGCATGTTTTAGCTGAAGGAAGAATACCTTAAACCTGGGTAGTTGAAACCCGTGGAATGGGTACCATGCAATATGACTTCAAAGGGTCTTCATTTGCGCACGAACCTCTCCAATCCTATCACTGCTGCGTTTATGCCCCTGTACACATGCTTGATTCTCTTTCGGAGACATAGCAATCCATAGGTTTTAAGATACTTACTAGGCAGGTACATTCTTAGGCGTTTAATATGCGGTGTTGAGTCCATTTCGTTGAGCAAGGAGTAGCTCTTGTCTATTCCATATTTGGCTTAAGGAACTTTATCTGTGCTCATTTCAATCTCTGGTTTTATGCGGCACCCCAACTCACCTTTACCCTTAAGCAAGCATAAGTTGGTTTTCTAAATTTGAGACCCTGTTCTGTTCTGTAATTCAGTTCCTGTGTAGCCAAGTTTACATTCCGTGTATTACTGATATCTTATGATGTTTCTTTTTCTGTGTGACTTATTTCAGTTAGAATCATCATACCTGAATCCACTCATTGTGCTGCTAAGGGCCTGATGACATAGATTTCATTGCTGAGTGATACTGCATTGTACGTAAGTACCACAAGTTCTTTATCCATTTTTCACTTTCTGTGATATTGAACTTGAACGGTAAACGAGGTTCTTGTAAACGGAGGCGTCCCAAACTTTGGGGTGGCTGTGTCTTTTTGATTTTAATTTCCCTAAGCTATAGGACCATAAGTGGAAGTGCCCTAGGCTCTGTTGCTTTGTTTTTTAGATGTTTCAGGAAACACCATACACTTCTCCCGAGTATCTGTTGGCAATTTACATCCCGCCCATCAGCATAACAAGGCTCCCAGTTCTCCATGGCCTGTCCTGCCTTTCTGGATTTTACACTTTTTTCAGATGGCCCTTTTGACCGGGGGGAAGTGAGACTTCATTGTAGTGCAGATTTCCTTTGCAAGCTTGCTTGGTTGCCCAAAAGGGCGTATGCGTTTTTTTCCTGAATATATTCAGGAAAAAACGCATACGCCCTTTTTGGCCAAGTGCATCATTGTGGACGTTCTGCCTCTTTTCCTATGCTTTCAATGCAATTCCAGTCTACCTCCTGAAATCGGTTTCCTGCAATTCTGCCCCGCTTTCAAGTCCTCTTGGCAGCCTTACTTCAGTGTATTTTTGGACGATAGCTGTCATTTATAACTCTGCAGGTTTGTGAATTACAGTGCCCCTCAGCTCCTTTCTTCAACTCACTTTCTTGTGACCTGGCCGCAACACCGCAGGATGGCTTCAGGCCCTAATCTGGTTCCGGCACGGCACGCTGAGCCTTTGGTTAATTCCTCTTCCTGGTGGGAAATGAGAGTTAAATTTGCCCGTCCAGACACCTCCAGCTAGTCTCTCATTGGTTCTCGCTATTCCTGTTCATCTTCTGCAGAAATTGCAAACTGGGCCAAACAGGAGGTTAAAGGCACTGACTCTCCAAGTGGGGAGAGTGTTAGTAAAGCGTCTGGAATGTTGCACCCGAGTACCAGGGGAGGAAAACTGAGACATATTTGAACACGTCTCCCGATCACATGGTTGATCATACTTGGGTTCCACATGCATGTTTTAGCTGAAGGAAGAATACCTTAAACCTGGAGAGTTGAGACCCGTGTAATGGGTACCATGCAATATGACTTCAAAGGGTCTTCATTTGCTCACCGAACCTCTCCAATCCTATCAGTGCTGCATTTATGCCCCTGTACATATGCTTGATTCTCTTTCGGAGACATAGCAATCCATAGGTTTTAAGATACTTACTAGTCAGGTACATTCTTAGGCGTTTAATATGCGGTGTTGAGTCCATTTCGTTGAGCAAGGAGTAGCTCTTGTCTATTCCATATTTGGCTTAAGAAACTTTATCTGTGCTCATTTCAATCTCTGGTTTTATGCAGCACCCCAACTCACCTTTCCCCTTAAGCAAGCATAAGTTGGTTTTCTAAATTTGAGACCCTGTTCTGTTTTGGAATGCAGTTCCTGTGTAGCCAAGTTTACATTCCGTGTATTAGTGATATCTTATGATGTTTCTTTTTCTGTGTGACTTATTTCAGTTAGAATCATCGTACCTGAATCCACTCATTATGCTGCTACGGGCCTGATGACATAGATTTCATTGCTGAGTGATACTGCATTGTACGTAAGTACCACAAGTTCTTTATCCATTTTTCACTTTCTGTGATATTGAACTTGAACGGTAAACGAGGTTCTTGTAAACGGAGGCGTCCCAAACTTTGGGGTGGCTGTGTCTTTTTGATTTTAATTTCCCTAAGCTATAGGACCATAAGTGGAAGTGCCCTAGGCTCTGTTGCTTTGTTTTTAGATGTTTCAGGAAACACCATACACTTCTCCTGAGTGTCTGTTGGCAATTTACATCCTGCCCATCAGCATAACAAGGCTCCCAGTTCTCCATGGGCTGTCCTGCCTTTCTGGATTTTACACTTTTTTCAGATGGCCCTTTTGACCGGGGAGAAGTGAGACTTCATTGTAGTGCAGATTTCCTTTGCAAGTTTGCTTGGTTGGCCAAAAAGGGCGTATGCGTTTTTTCCTGAATATATTCAGGAAAAAACGCATACGCCCTTTTTGGCCAAGTGCATCATTGTGGACGTTCTGCCTCTTTTCCTATGCTTTCAATGCAATTCCAGTCTACCTCCTGAAATCGGTTTCCTGCAATTCTGCCCCGCTTTCAAGTCCTCTTGGCAGCCTTACTTCAGTATATTTTTGGACGATAGCTGTCATTTATAACTCTGCAGGTTTGTGAATTACAGTGCCCCTGAGCTCCTTTTTTCAACTCGCTTTCTTTTGAGCAGGCCGCAACACCGCAGGATGGCTTCAGGCCCTAATCTGGTTCCGGCACGGCACGCTGAGCCTTTGGTTATTTCCTCTTCCTGGTGGGAAATGAGAGTTAAATTTGCCCATCCAGACACCTCCAGCTAGTCTCTCATTGGTTCTCGCTATTCCTGTTCATCTTCCGTAGTAATTGCAAACTGGGCCAAACAGGAGGTTAAAGGGACTGACTCTCCAAGTGGGGAGAGTGTTAGTAAAGCGTCTGGAATGTTGCACCCGAGTACCAGGGTACGAAAACTGAGACATATTTGAACACGTCTCCCGATCACATGGTTGATCATACTCTAGGTTCCACATGCATGTTTTAGCTGAAGGAAGAATACCTTAAACCTGGGTAGTTGAAACCCGTGGAATGGGTACCATGCAATATGACTTCAAAGGGTCTTCATTTGCGCACGAACCTCTCCAATCCTATCACTGCTGCGTTTATGCCCCTGTACACATGCTTGATTCTCTTTCGGAGACATAGCAATCCATAGGTTTTAAGATACTTACTAGGCAGGTACATTCTTAGGCGTTTAATATGCGGTGTTGAGTCCATTTCGTTGAGCAAGGAGTAGCTCTTGTCTATTCCATATTTGGCTTAAGGAACTTTATCTGTGCTCATTTCAATCTCTGGTTTTATGCGGCACCCCAACTCACCTTTCCCCTTAAGCAAGCATAAGTTGGTTTTCTAAATTTGAGACCCTGTTCTGTTCTGTAATTCAGTTCCTGTGTAGCCAAGTTTACATTCCGTGTATTACTGATATCTTATGATGTTTCTTTTTCTGTGTGACTTATTTCAGTTAGAATCATCATACCTGAATCCACTCGTTGTGCTGCTAAGGGCCTGATGACACAGATTTCATTGCTGAGTGATATTGCTTTGTAAGTAAATACCACAACTTCTTTATCCATTTTTCACTTTCTGCGATGTTGAACTTGTACTGTAAATGAGGTTCTTGTAAACAGAGCCGTTCCAAACTTTGGGGTGGCTGTGTCTTTTTGATTTTAATTTCCCTAAGCTATAGGACCATAAGTGGAAGTGCCCTAGGTTCTGTTGCTTTGTTTTTTAGATGTTTCAGGAAACACCATACACTTCTCCCGAGTGGTTGTTGGCAATTTACATCCCGCCCATCAGCATAACAAGGCTCCCAGTCCTCCATGGCCTGTCCTGCCTTTCTGGATTTTACACTTTTTTCAGATGGCCCTTTTGACCGGGGGGAAGTGAGACTTCATTGTAGTGCAGATTTCCTTTGCAAGCTTGCTTGGTTGGCCAAAAAGGGCGTATGCGTTTTTTCCTGAATATATTCAGGAAAAAACGCATACGCCCTTTTTGGCCAAGTGCATCATTGTGGACGTTCTGCCTCTTTTCCTATGCTTTCAATGCAATTCCAGTCTACCTCCTGAAATCGGTTTCCTGCAATTCTGCCCCGCTTTCAAGTCCTCTTGGCAGCCTTACTTCAGTCTATTTTTGGACGATAGCTGTCATTTATAACTCTGCAGATTTGTGAATTACAGTGCCCCTGAGCTCCTTTCTTCAACTCGCTTTCTTGTGACCTGGCCGCAACACCGCAGGATGGCTGCAGGCCCTAATCTGGTTCCGGTACGGCACGCTGAGCCTTTGGTTATTTCCTCTTCCTGGTGGGAAATGAGAGTTAAATTTGCCCGTCCAGACACCTCCAGCTAGCCTCTCATTGGTTCTCGCTATTCCTGTTCATCTTCCGCAGAAATTGCAAACTGGGCCAAACAGGAGGTTAAAGGCGCTGACTCTCCAAGTGGGGAGAGTGTTAGTAAAGCGTCTGGAATGTTGCACCCGAGTACCAGGGGAGGAAAACTGAGACATATTTGAACACGTCTCCCGATCACATGGTTGATCATACTCTGGGTTCCACATGCATGTTTTAGCTGAAGGAAGAATACCTAAAACCTGGGTAGTTGAATCCCGTGGAATGGGTACCATGCAATATGACTTCAAAGGGTCTTCATTTGCTCACCGAACCTCTCCAATCCTATCACTGCTGCGTTTATGCCCCTGTACACATGCTTGATTCTCTTTCGGAGACATAGCAATCCATAGGTTTTAAGATACTTACTAGTCAGGTACATTCTTAGGCGTTTAATATGCGGTGTTGAGTCCATTTCGTTGAGCAAGGAGTAGCTCTTGTCTATTCCATATTTGGCTTAAGGAACTTTATCTGTGCTCATTTCAGTCTCTGGTTTTATGCAGCACCCCAACTCACCTTTACCCTTAAGCAAGCATAAGTTGGTTTTCTAAATTTGAGACCCTGTTCTGTTCTGTAATTCAGTTCCTGTGTAGCCAAGTTTCCATTCCGTGTATTACTGATACCTTATGATGTTTCTTTTTCTGTGTGACTTATTTCAGTTAGAATCATCATACCTGAATCCACTCATTGTGCTGCTAAGGGCCTGATGACATAGATTTCATTGCTGAGTGATATTGCTTTGTAAGTGAATACCACAACTTCTTTATCCATTTTTCACTTTCTGCGATGTTGAACTTGTACTGTAAACGAGGTTGTTGTAAACGGAGGCATCCCAAACTTTGGGGTGGCTATGTCTTTTTGATTTTAATTTCCCTAAGCTATAGGACCATAAGTGGAAGTGCCCTAGGCTCTGTTGCTTTGTTTTTTAGATGTTTCAGGAAACACCATACACTTCTCCTGAGTGTCTGTTGGCAATTTCCATCCCGCCCATCAGCATAACAAGGCTCCCAGTTCTCCATGGCCTGTCCTGCCTTTCTGGATTTTACACTTTTTTCAGATGGCCCTTTTGACCGGGGGGAAGTGAGACTTCATTGTAGTGCAGATTTCCTTTGCAAGCTTGCTTGGTTGGCCAAAAAGGGCGTATGCGTTTTTTCCTGAATATATTCAGGAAAAAACGCATACGCCCTTTTTGGCCAAGTGCATCATTGTGGACGTTCTGCCTCTTTTCCTATGCTTTCAATGCAATTCCAGTCTACCTCCTGAAATCGGTTTCCTGCAATTCTGCCCCGCTTTCAAGTCCTCTTGGCAGCCTTACTTCAGTCTATTTTTGGACGATAGCTGTCATTTATAACTCTGCAGGTTTGTGAATTACAGTGCCCCTGAGCTCCTTTCTTCAACTCGCTTTCTTTTGAGCTGGCCGCAACACCGCAGGATGGCTTAAGGCCCTAATCTGGTTCCGGCACGGCACGCTGAGCCTTTGGTGAATTCCTCTTCCTGGTGGGAAATGAGAGTTAAATTTGCCCGTCCAGACACCTCCAGCTAGCCTCTCATTGGTTCTCGCTATTCCTGTTCATCTTCCGCAGAAATTGCAAACTGGGCCAAACAGGAGGTTAAAGGGACCGACTCTCCAAGTCGGGAGAGTGTTAGTAAAGCGTCTGGAATGTTGCACCCGAGTACCAGGGTACGAAAACTGAGACATATTTGAACACGTCTCCCGATCACATGGTTGATCATACTCTAGGTTCCACATGCATGTTTTAGCTGAAGGAAGAATACCTTAAACCTGGGTAGTTGAAACCCGTGGAATGGGTACCATGCAATATGACTTCAAAGGGTCTTCATTTGCTCACCGAACCTCTCCAATCCTATCACTGCTGCGTTTATGCCCCTGTACACATGCTTGATTCTCTTTCAGAGACATAGCAATCCATAGGTTTTAAGATACTTACTAGTCAGGTACATTCTTAGGCGTTTAATATGGGGTGTTGAGTCCATTTCGTTGAGCAAGGAGTAGCTCTTGTCTATTCCATATTTGACTTAAGGAACTTTATCTGTGCTCATTTCAATCTCTGGTTTTATGCAGCACCCCAACTCACCTTTCCCCTTAAGCAAGCATAAGTTGGTTTTCTAAATTTGAGACCCTGTTCTGTTCTGTAATTCAGTTCCTGTGTAGCCAAGTTTACATTCCGTGTATTACTGATATCTTATGATGTTTCTTTTTCTGTGTGACTTATTTCAGTTAGAATCATCATACCTGAATCCACTCGTTGTGCTGCTAAGGGCCTGATGACACAGATTTCATTGCTGAGTGATATTGCTTTGTAAGTAAATACCACAACTTCTTTATCCATTTTTCACTTTCTGCGATGTTGAACTTGTACTGTAAATGAGGTTCTTGTAAACAGAGCCGTTCCAAACTTTGGGGTGGCTGTGTCTTTTTTATTTTAATTTCCCTAAGCTATAGGACCATAAGTGGAAGTGCCCTAGGTTCTGTTGCTTTGTTTTTTAGATGTTTCAGGAAACACCATACACTTCTCCCGAGTGGTTGTTGGCAATTTACATCCCGCCCTTCAGCATAACAAGGCTCCCAGTCCTCCATGGCCTGTCCTGCCTTTCTGGATTTTACACTTTTTTCAGATGGCCCTTTTGACCGGGGGGAAGTGAGACTTCATTGTAGTGCAGATTTCCTTTGCAAGCTTGCTTGGTTGGCCAAAAAGGGCGTATGCGTTTTTTCCTGAATATATTCAGGAAAAAACGCATACGCCCTTTTTGGCCAAGTGCATCATTGTGGACGTTCTGCCTCTTTTCCTATGCTTTCAATGCAATTCCAGTCTACCTCCTGAAATCGGTTTCCTGCAATTCTGCCCCGCTTTCAAGTCCTCTTGGCAGCCTTACTTCAGTCTATTTTTGGACGATAGCTGTCATTTATAACTCTGCAGATTTGTGAATTACAGTGCCCCTGAGCTCCTTTCTTCAACTCGCTTTCTTGTGACCTGGCCGCAACACCGCAGGATGGCTGCAGGCCCTAATCTGGTTCCGGTACGGCACGCTGAGCCTTTGGTTATTTCCTCTTCCTGGTGGGAAATGAGAGTTAAATTTGCCCGTCCAGACACCTCCAGCTAGCCTCTCATTGGTTCTCGCTATTCCTGTTCATCTTCCGCAGAAATTGCAAACTGGGCCAAACAGGAGGTTAAAGGCGCTGACTCTCCAAGTGGGGAGAGTGTTAGTAAAGCGTCTGGAATGTTGCACTCGAGTACCAGGGGAGGAAAACTGAGACATATTTGAACACGTCTCCCGATCACATGGTTGATCATACTCTGGGTTCCACATGCATGTTTTAGCTGAAGGAAGAATACCTAAAACCTGGGTAGTTGAATCCCGTGGAATGGGTACCATGCAATATGACTTCAAAGGGTCTTCATTTGCTCACCGAACCTCTCCAATCCTATCACTGCTGCGTTTATGCCCCTGTACACATGCTTGATTCTCTTTCGGAGACATAGCAATCCATAGGTTTTAAGATACTTACTAGTCAGGTACATTCTTAGGCGTTTAATATGCGGTGTTGAGTCCATTTCGTTGAGCAAGGAGTAGCTCTTGTCTATTCCATATTTGGCTTAAGGAACTTTATCTGTGCTCATTTCAATCTCTGGTTTTATGCAGCACCCCAACTCACCTTTACCCTTAAGCAAGCATAAGTTGGTTTTCTAAATTTGAGACCCTGTTCTGTTCTGTAATTCAGTTCCTGTGTAGCCAAGTTTCCATTCCGTGTATTACTGATATCTTATGATGTTTCTTTTTCTGTGTGACTTATTTCAGTTAGAATCATCATACCTGAATCCACTCATTGTGCTGCTAAGGGCCTGATGACATAGATTTCATTGCTGAGTGATATTGCTTTGTAAGTGAATACCACAACTTCTTTATCCATTTTTCACTTTCTGCGATGTTGAACTTGTACTGTAAACGAGGTTGTTGTAAACGGAGGCATCCCAAACTTTGGGGTGGCTATGTCTTTTTGATTTTAATTTCCCTAAGCTATAGGACCATAAGTGGAAGTGCCCTAGGCTCTGTTGCTTTGTTTTTTAGATGTTTCAGGAAACACCATACACTTCTCCTGAGTGTCTGTTGGCAATTTCCATCCCGCCCATCAGCATAACAAGGCTCCCAGTTCTCCATGGCCTGTCCTGCCTTTCTGGATTTTACACTTTTTTCAGATGGCCCTTTTGACCGGGGGGAAGTGAGACTTCATTGTAGTGCAGATTTCCTTTGCAAGCTTGCTTGGTTGGCCAAAAAGGGCGTATGCGTTTTTTCCTGAATATATTCAGGAAAAAACGCATACGCCCTTTTTGGCCAAGTGCATCATTGTGGACGTTCTGCCTCTTTTCCTATGCTTTCAATGCAATTCCAGTCTACCTCCTGAAATCGGTTTCCTGCAATTCTGCCCCGCTTTCAAGTCCTCTTGGCAGCCTTACTTCAGTCTATTTTTGGACGATAGCTGTCATTTATAACTCTGCAGGTTTGTGAATTACAGTGCCCCTGAGCTCCTTTCTTCAACTCGCTTTCTTTTGAGCTGGCCGCAACACCGCAGGATGGCTTAAGGCCCTAATCTGGTTCCGGCACGGCACGCTGAGCCTTTGGTGAATTCCTCTTCCTGGTGGGAAATGAGAGTTAAATTTGCCCGTCCAGACACCTCCAGCTAGCCTCTCATTGGTTCTCGCTATTCCTGTTCATCTTCCGCAGAAATTGCAAACTGGGCCAAACAGGAGGTTAAAGGGACCGACTCTCCAAGTCGGGAGAGTGTTAGTAAAGCGTCTGGAATGTTGCACCCGAGTACCAGGGTACGAAAACTGAGACATATTTGAACACGTCTCCCGATCACATGGTTGATCATACTCTAGGTTCCACATGCATGTTTTAGCTGAAGGAAGAATACCTTAAACCTGGGTAGTTGAAACCCGTGGAATGGGTACCATGCAATATGACTTCAAAGGGTCTTCATTTGCTCACCGAACCTCTCCAATCCTATCACTGCTGCGTTTATGCCCCTGTACACATGCTTGATTCTCTTTCGGAGACATAGCAATCCATAGGTTTTAAGATACTTAGTAGGCAGGTACATTCTTAGGCGTTTAATATGCGGTGTTGAGTCCATTTCGTTGAGCAAGGAGTAGCTCTTGTCTATTCCATATTTGGCTTAAGGAACTTTATCTGTGCTCATTTCAATCTCTGGTTTTATGCAGCACCCCAACTCACCTTTCCCCTTAAGCAAGCATAAGTTGGTTTTCTAAATTTGAGACCCTGTTCTGTTCTGTAATTCAGTTCCTGTGTAGCCAAGTTTACATTCCGTGTATTACTGATATCTTATGATGTTTCTTTTTCTGTGTGACTTATTTCAGTTAGAATCATCATACCTGAATCCACTCATTGTGCTGCTAAGGGCCTGATGACACAGATTTCATTGGTGAGTGATATTGCTTTGTAAGTAAATACCACAAGTTCTTTATCCATTTTTCACTTTCTGCGATGTTGAACTTGTACCGTAAACGAGGTTCTTGTAAACAGAGCCGTCCCAAACTTTGGGGTGGCTGTGTCTTTTTGATTTTAATTTCCCTAAGCTATAGGACCATAAGTGGAAGTGCCCTAGGCTCTGTTGCTTTGTTTTTTAGATGTTTCAGGAAACACCATACACTTCTCCCGAGTGTCTGTTGGCAATTTACATCCCGCCCATCAGCATAAGAAGGCTCCCAGTTCTCCATGGCCTGTCCTGCCTTTATGGATTTTACACTTTTTTCAGATGGCCCTTTTGACCAGGTGGAAGTGAGACTTCATTGTAGTGCAGATTTCCTTTGCAAGCTTGCTTGGTTGGCCAAAAAGGGCGTATGCGTTTTTTCCTGAATATATTCAGGAAAAAACGCATACGCCCTTTTTGGCCAAGTGCATCATTGTCGAGTTTCTGACTCTCTTCATATGCTTTCAATGCAATTCCAGTCTACCTCCTGAAATCGGTTTCCTGCAATTCTGCCTTGCTTTCAATGCCTCTTCATAGCCTTACCTCAATATATTTTTTAAAAATAGTTGGCCTTTATAACTCTGCAGGTTTTTGAATTGCAGTGGCCCTTAGCTCCATTTTTTAGCTGTTATTTTTGTGGTCTTGCCCCAT
>NW_027193158.1:0-52945 GCF_949987515.2 Delphinus delphis | reverse complement strand
TGTCATCAGGCCCTTAGCAGCACAATGAGTGGATTCAGGTATGATGATTCTAACTGAAATAAGTCACACAGAAAAAGAAACATCATAAGATATCAGTAATACACGGAATGTAAACTTGGCTACACAGGAACTGAATTACAGAACAGAACAGGGTCTCAAATTTAGAAAACCAACTTATGCTTGCTTAAGGGGAAAGGTGAGTTGGGATGCTGCATAAAACCAGAGATCGAAATGAGCACAGATAAAGTTCCTTAAGCCAAATATGGAATAGACAAGAGCTACTCCTTGCTCAACAAAATGGACTCAACACCGCATGTTAAATGCCTAAGAATGTACCTGTCTAGTAAGTATCTTAAAACCTATGGATTGCTATATCTCCGAAAGAGAATCAAGCATGTGTACAGGGGCATAAACGCAGCAGTGATAGGATTGGAGAGGTTCGGTGAGCAAATGAAGACCCTTTGAAGTCATATTGCATGGTACCCATTCCACGGGTTTCAACTACCCAGGTTTAAGTTATTCTTCCTTCAGCTAAAACATGCATGTGGAACCTAGAGTATGATCAACCATGTGATCGGGAGACGTGTTCAAATATGTCTCAGTTTTCGTACCCTGGTACTCGGGTGCAACATTCCAGACGCTTTACTAACACTCTCCCGACTTGGAGAGTCAGCGCCTTTAACCTCCTGTTTGGCCCAGTTTGCAATTTCTGCGGAAGATGAACAGGAATAGCGAGAACCAATGAGAGACTAGCTGGAGGTGTCTGGACGGGCAAATTTAACTCTCATTTCCCACCAGGAAGAGGAAATAACCAAAGGCTCAGCGTGCCGTGCCGGAACCAGATTAGGGCCTGAAGCCATCCTGCGGTGTTGCGGCCAGCTCAAAAGAAAGCGAGTTTAAGAAAGGAGCTCAGGGGCACTGTCATTCACAAACCTGCAGACTTATAAATGACAGCTATCGTCCAAAAATATACTGAAGTAAGGCTGCCAAGAGGACTTGAAAGCGGGGCAGAATTGCAGGAAACCAATTTCAGGAGGTAGACTGGAATTGCATTGAAAGCATAGGAAAAGAGGCAGAACGTCCACCATGATGCACTTGGCCAAAAAGGGCGTATGCGTTTTTTCCTGAATATATTCAGGAAAAAACGCATACGCCCTTTTTGGCCAACCAAGCAAGCTTGCAAAGGAAATCTGCACTACAATGAAGTCTCACTTCCCCCCGGTCAAAAGGGCCATCTGAAAAAAGTGTAAAATCCAGAAAGGCAGGACAGGCCATGGAGAACTGGGAGCCTTGTTATGCTGATGGGCGGGATGTACATTGCCAACAGACAATCGGGAGAAGTGTATGGTGTTTCCTTAAACATCTAAAAAACAAAGCAACAGAGCCTAGGGCACTTCCACTTATGGTCCTATAGCTTAGGGAAATTAAAATCAAAAAGACAGAGCCACCCCAAAGTTTGGGACGCCTCTGTTTACAAGAACCTCGTTTACAGTACAAGTTCAACATCGCAGAAAGTGAAAAATGGATAAAGAAGTTGTGGTATTTACTTACAAAGCAATATCACTCAGCAATGAAATCTATGTCATCAGGCCCTTAGCAGCACAATGAGTGGATTCAGGTATGATGATTCTAACTGAAATAAGTCACACAGAAAAAGAAACATCATAAGTTATCAGTAATACACGGAATGTAAACTTGGCTACACAGGAACTGGATTACACAACAGAACAGGGTCTCAAATTTAGAAAACCAACTTATGCTTGCTTAAGGGGAAAGGTGAGTTGGGGTGCTGCATAAAACCAGAGATTGAAATGAGCACAGATAAAGTTCCTTAAGCCAAATATGGAATAGACAAGAGCTACTCCTTGCTCAACGAAATGGACTCAACACCCCATATTAAACGCCTAAGAACGTACCTGACTAGTAAGTATCTTAAAACCTATGGATTGCTATGTCTCCAAAAGAGAATCAAGCATGTGTACAGAGGCATAAACACAGCAGTGATAGGATTGGAGAGGTTCGGTGAGCAAATGAAGACCCTTTGAAGTCATATTGCATGGTACCCATTCCACGGGTCTCAACTCTCCAGGTTTAAGGTATTCTTCCTTCAGCTAAAACATACATGTGGAACCCAGAGTATGATCAACCGTGTGAACGGGAGACGTGTTCAAATATGTCTCAGTTTTCGTCCCCTGGTACTCGGGTGCAACATTCCAGACGCTTTACTAACACTCTCCCCACTTGGAGAGTCAGCGCCTTTAACCTCCTGTTTGGCCCAGTTTGCAATTTCTGCGGAAGATGAACAGGAATAGGGAGAACCAATGAGAGACTAGCTGGAGGTGTCTGGCTGGGCAAATTTAACTTTCATTTCCCACCAGGAAGAGGAAATAACCAAAGGCTCAGCGTGCCGTGCCGGAACCAGATTAGGGCCTGAAGCCATCCTGCGGTGTTGTGGCCAGCTCAAAACAAAGCGAGTTGAAGAAAGGAGCTCAGGGGCACTGTAATTCACAAACCTGCAGAGTTATAAATGACAGCTATCGTCCAAAAATATACTGAAGTAAGGCTGCCAAGAGGACTTGAAAGCGGGGCAGAATTGCAGGAAACCGATTTCAGGAGGTAGACTGGAATTGCATTGAAAGCATAGGAAAAGAGGCAGAACGTCCACAATGATGCACTTGGCCAAAAAGGGCGTATGCGTTTTTTCCTGAATATATTCAGGAAAAAACGCATACGCCCTTTTTGGCCAACCAAGCAAGCTTGCAAAGGAAATCTGCACTACAATGAAGTCTCACTTCCCCCCGGTCAAAAGGGCCATCTGAAAAAAGTGTAAAATCCAGAAAGGCAGGACAGGCCATGGAGAACTGGGAGCCTTGTTATGCTGATGGGCGGGATGTAAATTGCCAACAGACACTCCGGAGAAGTGTATGGTGATTCCTGAAACATCTAAAAAACAAAGCAAGAGAGCCTAGGGCACTTCCACTTATGGTCCTATAGCTTAGGGAAATTAAAATCTAAAAGACACAGCCACCCCAAAGTTTGGGACGCCTCTGTTTACAAGAACCTCATTTACAGTACAAGTTCAACATCGCAGAAAGTGAAAAATGGATAAAGAACTTGTGTTATTTACTTACAAAGCAATATCACTCAGCAATGAAATCTATGTCATCAGGCCCTTAGCAGCACAATGAGTGGATTCAGGTATGATGATTCTAACTGAAATAAGTCACACAGAAAAAGAAACATCATAAGATATCAGTAATACACGGAATGTAAACTTGGCTACACAGGAACTGAATTACAGAACAGAACAGGGTCTCAAATTTAGAAAACCAACTTATGCTTGCTTAAGGGGAAAGGTGAGTTGGGATGCTGCATAAAACCAGAGATCGAAATGAGCACAGATAAAGTTCCTTAAGCCAAATATGGAATAGACAAGAGCTACTCCTTGCTCAACAAAATGGACTCAACACCGCATGTTAAATGCCTAAGAATGTACCTGTCTAGTAAGTATCTTAAAACCTATGGATTGCTATATCTCCGAAAGAGAATCAAGCATGTGTACAGGGGCATAAACGCAGCAGTGATAGGATTGGAGAGGTTCGGTGAGCAAATGAAGACCCTTTGAAGTCATATTGCATGGTACCCATTCCACGGGTTTCAACTACCCAGGTTTAAGTTATTCTTCCTTCAGCTAAAACATGCATGTGGAACCTAGAGTATGATCAACCATGTGATCGGGAGACGTGTTCAAATATGTCTCAGTTTTCGTACCCTGGTACTCGGGTGCAACATTCCAGACGCTTTACTAACACTCTCCCGACTTGGAGAGTCAGCGCCTTTAACCTCCTGTTTGGCCCAGTTTGCAATTTCTGCGGAAGATGAACAGGAATAGGGAGAACCAATGAGAGACTAGCTGGAGGTGTCTGGACGGGCAAATTTAACTCTCATTTCCCACCAGGAAGAGGAAATAACCAAAGGCTCAGCGTGCCGTGCCGGAACCAGATTAGGGCCTGAAGCCATCCTGCGGTGTTGCGGCCAGCTCAAAAGAAAGCGAGTTTAAGAAAGGAGCTCAGGGGCACTGTCATTCACAAACCTGCAGACTTATAAATGACAGCTATCGTCCAAAAATATACTGAAGTAAGGCTGCCAAGAGGACTTGAAAGCGGGGCAGAATTGCAGGAAACCAATTTCAGGAGGTAGACTGGAATTGCATTGAAAGCATAGGAAAAGAGGCAGAACGTCCACCATGATGCACTTGGCCAAAAAGGGCGTATGCGTTTTTTCCTGAATATATTCAGGAAAAAACGCATACGCCCTTTTTGGCCAACCAAGCAAGCTTGCAAAGGAAATCTGCACTACAATGAAGTCTCACTTCCCCCCGGTCAAAAGGGCCATCTGAAAAAAGTGTAAAATCCAGAAAGGCAGGACAGGCCATGGAGAACTGGGAGCCTTGTTATGCTGATGGGCGGGATGTACATTGCCAACAGACAATCGGGAGAAGTGTATGGTGTTTCCTTAAACATCTAAAAAACAAAGCAACAGAGCCTAGGGCACTTCCACTTATGGTCCTATAGCTTAGGGAAATTAAAATCAAAAAGACAGAGCCACCCCAAAGTTTGGGACGCCTCTGTTTACAAGAACCTCGTTTACAGTACAAGTTCAACATCGCAGAAAGTGAAAAATGGATAAAGAAGTTGTGGTATTTACTTACAAAGCAATATCACTCAGCAATGAAATCTATGTCATCAGGCCCTTAGCAGCACAATGAGTGGATTCAGGTATGATGATTCTAACTGAAATAAGTCACACAGAAAAAGAAACATCATAAGTTATCAGTAATACACGGAATGTAAACTTGGCTACACAGGAACTGGATTACACAACAGAACAGGGTCTCAAATTTAGAAAACCAACTTATGCTTGCTTAAGGGGAAAGGTGAGTTGGGGTGCTGCATAAAACCAGAGATTGAAATGAGCACAGATAAAGTTCCTTAAGCCAAATATGGAATAGACAAGAGCTACTCCTTGCTCAACGAAATGGACTCAACACCCCATATTAAACGCCTAAGAACGTACCTGACTAGTAAGTATCTTAAAACCTATGGATTGCTATGTCTCCAAAAGAGAATCAAGCATGTGTACAGAGGCATAAACACAGCAGTGATAGGATTGGAGAGGTTCGGTGAGCAAATGAAGACCCTTTGAAGTCATATTGCATGGTACCCATTCCACGGGTCTCAACTCTCCAGGTTTAAGGTATTCTTCCTTCAGCTAAAACATACATGTGGAACCCAGAGTATGATCAACCGTGTGAACGGGAGACGTGTTCAAATATGTCTCAGTTTTCGTCCCCTGGTACTCGGGTGCAACATTCCAGACGCTTTACTAACACTCTCCCCACTTGGAGAGTCAGCGCCTTTAACCTCCTGTTTGGCCCAGTTTGCAATTTCTGCGGAAGATGAACAGGAATAGGGAGAACCAATGAGAGACTAGCTGGAGGTGTCTGGCTGGGCAAATTTAACTTTCATTTCCCACCAGGAAGAGGAAATAACCAAAGGCTCAGCGTGCCGTGCCGGAACCAGATTAGGGCCTGAAGCCATCCTGCGGTGTTGTGGCCAGCTCAAAACAAAGCGAGTTGAAGAAAGGAGCTCAGGGGCACTGTAATTCACAAACCTGCAGAGTTATAAATGACAGCTATCGTCCAAAAATATACTGAAGTAAGGCTGCCAAGAGGACTTGAAAGCGGGGCAGAATTGCAGGAAACCGATTTCAGGAGGTAGACTGGAATTGCATTGAAAGCATAGGAAAAGAGGCAGAACGTCCACAATGATGCACTTGGCCAAAAAGGGCGTATGCGTTTTTTCCTGAATATATTCAGGAAAAAACGCATACGCCCTTTTTGGCCAACCAAGCAAGCTTGCAAAGGAAATCTGCACTACAATGAAGTCTCACTTCCCCCCGGTCAAAAGGGCCATCTGAAAAATGTGTAAAATCCATAAAGGCAGGACAGGCCATGGAGAACTGGGAGCCTTGTTATGCTGATGGGCGGGATGTAAATTGCCAACAGACACTCCGGAGAAGTGTATGGTGATTCCTGAAACATCTAAAAAACAAAGCAAGAGAGCCTAGGGCACTTCCACTTATGGTCCTATAGCTTAGGGAAATTAAAATCTAAAAGACACAGCCACCCCAAAGTTTGGGACGCCTCTGTTTACAAGAACCTCATTTACAGTACAAGTTCAACATCGCAGAAAGTGAAAAATGGATAAAGAACTTGTGTTATTTACTTACAAAGCAATATCACTCAGCAATGAAATCTATGTCATCAGGCCCTTAGCAGCACAATGAGTGGATTCAGGTATGATGATTCTAACTGAAATAAGTCACACAGAAAAAGAAACATCATAAGATATCAGTAATACACGGAATGTAAACTTGGCTACACAGGAACTGAATTACAGAACAGAACAGGGTCTCAAATTTAGAAAACCAACTTATGCTTGCTTAAGGGGAAAGGTGAGTTGGGATGCTGCATAAAACCAGAGATCGAAATGAGCACAGATAAAGTTCCTTAAGCCAAATATGGAATAGACAAGAGCTACTCCTTGCTCAACAAAATGGACTCAACACCGCATGTTAAATGCCTAAGAATGTACCTGACTAGTAAGTATCTTAAAACCTATGGATTGCTATATCTCCGAAAGAGAATCAAGCATGTGTACAGGGGCATAAACGCAGCAGTGATAGGATTGGAGAGGTTCGGTGAGCAAATGAAGACCCTTTGAAGTCATATTGCATGGTACCCATTCCACGGGTTTCAACTACCCAGGTTTAAGTTATTCTTCCTTCAGCTAAAACATGCATGTGGAACCTAGAGTATGATCAACCATGTGATCGGGAGACGTGTTCAAATATGTCTCAGTTTTCGTACCCTGGTACTCGGGTGCAACATTCCAGACGCTTTACTAACACTCTCCCGACTTGGAGAGTCAGTCCCTTTAACCTCCTGTTTGGCCCAGTTTGCAATTTCTGCGGAAGATGAACAGGAATAGCGAGAACCAATGAGAGACTAGCTGCAGGTGTCTGGACGGGCAAATTTAACTCTCATTTCCCACCAGGAAGAGGAAATAACCAAAGGCTCAGCGTGCCGTGCCGGAACCAGATTAGGGCCTGAAGCCATCCTGCGGTGTTGCGGCCAGCTCAAAAGAAAGCGAGTTTAAGAAAGGAGCTCAGGGGCACTGTCATTCACAAACCTGCAGACTTATAAATGACAGCTATCGTCCAAAAATATACTGAAGTAAGGCTGCCAAGAGGACTTGAAAGCGGGGCAGAATTGCAGGAAACCAATTTCAGGAGGTAGACTGGAATTGCATTGAAAGCATAGGAAAAGAGGCAGAACGTCCACCATGATGCACTTGGCCAAAAAGGGCGTATGCGTTTTTTCCTGAATATATTCAGGAAAAAACGCATACGCCCTTTTTGGCCAACCAAGCAAGCTTGCAAAGGAAATCTGCACTACAATGAAGTCTCACTTCCCCCCGGTCAAAAGGGCCATCTGAAAAAAGTGTAAAATCCAGAAAGGCAGGACAGGCCATGGAGAACTGGGAGCCTTGTTATGCTGATGGGCGGGATGTACATTGCCAACAGACAATCGGGAGAAGTGTATGGTGTTTCCTTAAACATCTAAAAAACAAAGCAACAGAGCCTAGGGCACTTCCACTTATGGTCCTATAGCTTAGGGAAATTAAAATCAAAAAGACAGAGCCACCCCAAAGTTTGGGACGCCTCTGTTTACAAGAACCTCGTTTACAGTACAAGTTCAACATCGCAGAAAGTGAAAAATGGATAAAGAAGTTGTGGTATTTACTTACAAAGCAATATCACTCAGCAATGAAATCTATGTCATCAGGCCCTTAGCAGCACAATGAGTGGATTCAGGTATGATGATTCTAACTGAAATAAGTCACACAGAAAAAGAAACATCATAAGTTATCAGTAATACACGGAATGTAAACTTGGCTACACAGGAACTGGATTACACAACAGAACAGGGTCTCAAATTTAGAAAACCAACTTATGCTTGCTTAAGGGTAAAGGTGAGTTGGGGTGCTGCATAAAACGAGAGATTGAAATGAGCACAGATAAAGTTCCTTAAGCCAAATATGGAATAGACAAGAGCTACTCCTTGCTCAACGAAATGGACTCAACACCCCATATTAAACGCCTAAGAACGTACCTGACTAGTAAGTATCTTAAAACCTATGGATTGCTATGTCTCCAAAAGAGAATCAAGCATGTGTACAGAGGCATAAACACAGCAGTGATAGGATTGGAGAGGTTCGGTGAGCAAATGAAGACCCTTTGAAGTCATATTGCATGGTACCCATTCCACGGGTCTCAACTCTCCAGGTTTAAGGTATTCTTCCTTCAGCTAAAACATACATGTGGAACCCAGAGTATGATCAACCGTGTGAACGGGAGACGTGTTCAAATATGTCTCAGTTTTCGTCCCCTGGTACTCGGGTGCAACATTCCAGACGCTTTACTAACACTCTCCCCACTTGGAGAGTCAGCGCCTTTAACCTCCTGTTTGGCCCAGTTTGCAATTTCTGCGGAAGATGAACAGGAATAGGGAGAACCAATGAGAGACTAGCTGGAGGTGTCTGGCTGGGCAAATTTAACTTTCATTTCCCACCAGGAAGAGGAAATAACCAAAGGCTCAGCGTGCCGTGCCGGAACCAGATTAGGGCCTGAAGCCATCCTGCGGTGTTGTGGCCAGCTCAAAACAAAGCGAGTTGAAGAAAGGAGCTCAGGGGCACTGTAATTCACAAACCTGCAGAGTTATAAATGACAGCTATCGTCCAAAAATATACTGAAGTAAGGCTGCCAAGAGGACTTGAAAGCGGGGCAGAATTGCAGGAAACCGATTTCAGGAGGTAGACTGGAATTGCATTGAAAGCATAGGAAAAGAGGCAGAACGTCCACAATGATGCACTTGGCCAAAAAGGGCGTATGCGTTTTTTCCTGAATATATTCAGGAAAAAACGCATACGCCCTTTTTGGCCAACCAAGCAAGCTTGCAAAGGAAATCTGCACTACAATGAAGTCTCACTTCCCCCCGGTCAAAAGGGCCATCTGAAAAATGTGTAAAATCCATAAAGGCAGGACAGGCCATGGAGAACTGGGAGCCTTGTTATGCTGATGGGCGGGATGTAAATTGCCAACAGACACTCCGGAGAAGTGTATGGTGATTCCTGAAACATCTAAAAAACAAAGCAAGAGAGCCTAGGGCACTTCCACTTATGGTCCTATAGCTTAGGGAAATTAAAATCTAAAAGACACAGCCACCCCAAAGTTTGGGACGCCTCTGTTTACAAGAACCTCATTTACAGTACAAGTTCAACATCGCAGAAAGTGAAAAATGGATAAAGAACTTGTGTTATTTACTTACAAAGCAATATCACTCAGCAATGAAATCTATGTCATCAGGCCCTTAGCAGCACAATGAGTGGATTCAGGTATGATGATTCTAACTGAAATAAGTCACACAGAAAAAGAAACATCATAAGATATCAGTAATACACGGAATGTAAACTTGGCTACACAGGAACTGAATTACAGAACAGAACAGGGTCTCAAATTTAGAAAACCAACTTATGCTTGCTTAAGGGGAAAGGTGAGTTGGGGTGCTGCATAAAACCAGAGATCGAAATGAGCACAGATAAAGTTCCTTAAGCCAAATATGGAATAGACAAGAGCTACTCCTTGCTCAACAAAATGGACTCAACACCGCATGTTAAATGCCTAAGAATGTACCTGACTAGTAAGTATCTTAAAACCTATGGATTGCTATATCTCCGAAAGAGAATCAAGCATGTGTACAGGGGCATAAACGCAGCAGTGATAGGATTGGAGAGGTTCGGTGAGCAAATGAAGACCCTTTGAAGTCATATTGCATGGTACCCATTCCACGGGTTTCAACTACCCAGGTTTAAGGTATTCTTCCTTCAGCTAAAACATGCATGTGGAACCTAGAGTATGATCAAACATGTGATCAGGAGACGTGTTCAAATATGTCTCAGTTTTCGTAACCTGGTACTCGGGTGCAACATTCCAGACGCTTTACTAACACTCTCCCGACTTGGAGAGTCAGTCCCTTTAACCTCCTGTTTGGCCCAGTTTGCAATTTCTGCGGAAGATGAACAGGAATAGCGAGAACCAATGAGAGACTAGCTGGAGGTGTCTGGACGGGCAAATTTAACTCTCATTTCCCACCAGGAAGAGGAATTAACCAAAGGCTCAGCATGCCGTGCCGGAACCAGATTAGGGCCTGAAGCCATCCTGCGGTGTGGCGGCCAGCTCACAAGAAAGCGAGTTGAAGAAAGGAGCTCAGGGGCACTGTAATTCACAAACCTGCAGAGTTATAAATGACAGCTATCGTCCAAAAATATACTGAAGTAAGGCTGCCAAGAGGACTTGAAAGCGGGGCAGAATTGCAGGAAACCGATTTCAGGAGGTAGACTGCAATTGAATTGAAAGCATAGGAAAAGAGGCAGAACGTCCACAATGATGCACTTGGCCAAAAAGGGCGTATGCGTTTTTTCCTGAATATATTCAGGAAAAAGCGCATACGCCCTTTTTGGCCAACCAAGCAAGCTTGCAAAGGAAATCTGCACTACAATGAAGTCTCACTTCCCCCCGGTCAAAAGGGCCATCTGAAAAAAGTGTAAAATCCAGAAAGGCAGGACAGGCCATGGAGAACTGGGAGCCTTGTTATGCTGATGGGCGGGATGTAAATTGCCAACAGACACTCGGGAGAAGTGTATGGTGTTTCCTGAAACATCTAAAAAACAAAGCAACAGAGCCTAGGGCACTTCCACTTATGGTCCTATAGTTTAGGGAAATTAAAATCATAAAGACACAGCCACCTCAAAGTTTGGGACGCCTCTGTTTACAAGAACCTCATTTACCGTACAAGTTCAATATCACAGAAAGTGAAAAATGGATAAAGAACTTGTGGTATTTACTTACAAAGCAATATCACTCAGAAATGAAATCTATGTCATCAGGCCCGTAGCAGCACAATGAGTGGATTCAGGTACGATGATTCTAACTGAAATAAGTCACACAGGAAAAGAAACATCATAAGATATCACTAATACACGGAATGTAAACTTGGCTACACAGGAACTGAATTCCAAAACAGAACAGGGTCTCAAATTTAGAAAACCAACTTATGCTTGCTTAAGGGGAAAGGTGAGTTGGGGTGCTGCATAAAACCAGAGATTGAAATGAGCACAGATAAAGTTCCTTAAGCCAAATATGGAATAGACAAGAGCTACTCCTTGCTCAACGAAATGGACTCAACACCCCATATTAAACGCCTAAGAATGTACCTGACTAGTAAGTATCTTAAAACCTATGGATTGCTATGTCTCCGAAAGAGAATCAAGCATGTGTACAGGGGCATAAACGCAGCAGTGATAGGATTGGAGAGGTTCGGTGAGCAAATGAAGACCCTTTGAAGTCATATTTCATGGTACCCATTCCACGGGTCTCAACTCTCCAGGTTTAAGGTATTCTTCCTTCAGCTAAAACATGCATGTGGAACCCAGAGTATGATCAACCGTGTGAACGGGAGACGTGTTCAAATATGTCTCAGTTTTCCTCCCCTTGTACTCGGGTGCAACATTCCAGACACTTTACTAACACTCTCCCCACTTGGGGGGTCAGCGCCTTAAACCTCCTGTTTGACCCAGTTTGCAATTTCTGCGGAAGATGAACAGGAATAGGGAGAACCAATGAGAGACTAGCTGGAGGCGTCTGGACAGGCAAATTTAACTCTCATTTCCCACCAGGAAGAGGAAATAACCAAAGGCTCAGCGTGCCGTGCCGGAACCAGATTAGGGCCTGAAGCCATCCTGCGGAGTTGCGGCCAGCTCACAAGAAGGCGAGTTGAAGAAAGGTTCTCAGGGGCACTGTAACTCACAAACCTGCAGAGTTATCAATGACAGCTATCGTCCAAAAATATACTGAAGTAAGGCTGCCAAGAGGACTTGAAAGCGGGGCAGAATTGCAGGAAACCGATTTCAGGAGGTAGACTGGAATTGCATTGAAAGCATAGGAAAAGAGGCAGAACGTCCACAATGATGCACTTGGCCAAAAAGGGCGTATGCGTTTTTTCCTGAATATATTCAGGAAAAAACGCATACGCCCTTTTTGGCCAACCAAGCAAGCTTGCAAAGGAAATCTGCACTACAATGAAGTCTCACTTCCCCCCGGTCAAAAGGGCCATCTGAAAAAAGTGTAAAATCCAGAAAGGCAGGACAGGCCATGGAGAACTGGGAGCCTTGTTATGCTGATGGGCGGGATGTAAATTGCCAACAGACACTCGGGAGAAGTGTATGGTGTTTCCTGAAACATCTAAAAAACAAAGCAACAGAGCCTAGGGCACTTCCACTTATGGTCCTATAGCTTAGGGAAATTAAAATCAAAAAGACACAGCCACCCCAAAGTTTGGGACGCCTCTGTTTACAAGAACCTCGTTTACAGTACAAGTTCAACATCGCAGAAAGTGAAAAATGGATAAAGAACTTGTGGTATTTACTTACAAAGCAATATCACTCAGCAATGAAATCTATGTCATCAGGCCCTTAGCAGCACAATGAGTGGATTCAGGTATGATGATTCTAACTGAAATAAGTCACACAGAAAAAGAAACATCATAAGATATCAGTAATACACGGAATGTAAACTTGGCTACACAGGAACTGAATTACAGAACAGAACAGGGTCTCAAATTTAGAAAACCAACTTATGCTTGCTTAAGGGTAAAGGTGAGTTGGGGTGCTGCATAAAACGAGAGATTGAAATGAGCACAGATAAAGTTCCTTAAGCCAAATATGGAATAGACAAGAGCTACTCCTTGCTCAAAGAAATGGACTCAACACCGCATATTAAACGCCTAAGAATGTACCTGACTAGTAAGTATCTTAAAACCTATGGATTGCTATGTCTCCGAAAGAGAATCAAGAATGTGTACAGGGGCATAAACGCAGCAGTGATAGGATTGGAGAGGTTCGGTGAGCAAATGAAGACCCTTTGAAGTCATATTGCATGCTACCCATTCTACGGGTTTCAACTACCAAGGTTTAACGTATTCTTCCTTCAGCTAAAACATGCATGTGGAACCTAGAGTATGATCAACCGTTTGATCGGCAGACGTGTTCAAATATGTCTCAGTTTTCGTACCCTGGTACTCGGGTGCAACATTCCAGACGCTTTACTAACACTCTCCCGACTTGGAGAGTCAGTCCCTTTAACCTCCTGTTTGGCACAGTTTGCAATTTCTGCGGAAGATGAACAGGAATAGTGAGAACCAATGAGAGACTAGCTGGAGGTGTCTGGACGGGCAAATTTAACTCTCATTTCCGACCAGGAAGAGGAATTAACCAAAGGCTCAGTGTGCCGTGCCGGAACCAGATTAGGGCCTGAAGCCATCCTGCGGTGTTGCGGCCAGCTCACAAGAAAGCGAGTTGAAGAAAGGAGCTCAGGGGCAGTGTAATTCACAAACCTGCAGAGTTATAAATGACAGCTATCGTCCAAAAATATACTGAAGTAAGGCTGCCAAGAGGACTTGAAAGCGGGGCAGAATTGCAGTAAACCGATTTCAGGAGGTAGACTGGAATTGCATTGAAAGCATAGGAAAAGAGGCAGAACGTCCACAATGATGCACTTGGCCAAAAAGGGCGTATGCGTTTTTTCCTGAATATATTCAGGAAAAAACGCATACGCCCTTTTTGGCCAACCAAGCAAATTTGCAAAGGAAATCTGCACTACAATGAAGTCTCACTTCCCCCCGGTCAAAAGGGCCATCTGAAAAAAGTGTAAAATCCAGAAAGGCAGGACAGGCCATGGAGAACTGGGAGCCTTGTTATGCTGATGGGCGGGATGTAAATTGCCAACAGACACTCGGGAGAAGTGTATGGTGTTTCCTGAAACATCTAAAAAGCAAAGCAACAGAGCCTAGGGCACTTCCACTTATGGTCCTATAGCTTAGGGAAATTAAACTCAAAAAGACACAGCCACCCCAAAGTTTGGGACACCTCTGTTTATAAGAACCTCGTTTACCGTTCATGTTCAATATCACAGAAAGTGAAAAATGGATAAAGAACTTGTGGTACTTACGTACAATGAAGTATCACTCAGCAATGAAATCTATGTCATCAGGCCCGTAGCAGCACAATGAGTGGATTCAGGTACGATGATTTTAACTGAAATAAGTCACACAGAAAAAGAAACATCATAAGATATCACTAATACACGGAATGTAAACTTGGCTACACAGGAACTGAATTCCAAAACAGAACAGGGTCTCAAATTTAGAAAACCAACTTATGCTTGCTTAAGGGGAAAGGTGAGTTGGGGTGTGCATAAAACCAGAGGTGAAATGGGCACAGATAAAGTTCCTTAAGCCAAATATGGAATAGACAAGAGCTACTCCTTGCTCAACGAAATGGACTCAACACCCCATATTAAACGCCTAAGAATGTACCTGACTAGTAAGTATCTTAAAACCTATGGATTGCTATGTCTCTGAAAGAGAATCAAGCGTGTGTACAGGGGCATGAACGCAGCAGTGACAGGATTGGAGACGTTCGGTGAGCAAATGAAGACCCTTTGAAGTCATATTGCATGGTACCCATTACACGGGTCTCAACTCTCCAGGTTTAAGGTATTCTTCCTTCAGCTAAAACATGCATGTGGAACCCAGAGTATGATCAACCGTGTGAATGGGAGACGTGTTCAAATATGTCTCAGTTTTCCTTCCCTGGTACTCGGGTGCAACATTCCAGACGCTTTACTAACACTCTTCCCACTTGGAGAGTCAGCGCCTTTAACCTCCTGTTTGGCCCAGTTTCCAATTTCTGCGGAAGATGAACAGGAATAGGGAAAACCAATGAGAGACTAGCTGGAGGTGTCTGGACGGGCAAATTTAACTCTCATTTCCCACCAGGAAGAGGAAATAACCAAAGGCTCAGCGTGCCGTTCCGGAACCAGATTAGGGCCTGAAGCCATCCTGCAGTGTTGCGGCCAGCTCACAAAAAAGCGAGTTGAAGAAAGGAGCTCAGGGGCACTGTAATTCACAAACCTGCAGAGTTATAAATGACAGCTATCGTCCAAAAATATACTGAAGTAAGGCTGCCAAGAGGACTTCAAAGTGGGGCAGAATTGCAGGAAACCGATTTCAGGAGGTAGACTGGAATTGCATTGAAAGCATAGGAAAAGAGGCAGAACGTCCACAATGATGCACTTGGCCAAAAAGGGCGTATGCGTTTTTTCCTGAATATATTCAGGAAAAAACGCATACGCACTTTTTGGCCAACCAAGCAAGCTTGCAAAGAAATCTGCACTACAATGAAGTCTCACTTTCCCCCGGTCAAAAGGGCCATCTGAAAAAAGTGTAAAATCCAGAAAGGCAGGACAGGCCATGGAGAACTGGGAGCCTTGTTATGCTGATGGGCGGGATGTAAATTGCCAACAGACACTCCGGAGAAGTGTATCGTATTTCCTGAAACGTCTAAAAAACAAAGCAAGAGAGCCTATGGCACTTCCACTTATGGTCCTATAGCTTACGGAAATTAAAATCAAAAAGACACAGCCACTCCAAAGTTTGGAACGGCTCTGTTTACAAGAACCTCGTTTACCGTACAAGTTCAACATCGCAGAAAGTGAAAAATGGATAAAGAACTTGTGGTATTTACTTACAAAGCAACATCACTCAGCAATGAAATCTATGTCATCAGGCCCGTAGCAGCATAATGAGTGGATTCAGGTACGATGATTCTAACTGAAATAAGTCACACAGAAAAAGAAACATCATAAGATATCAGTAATACACGGAATGTAAACTTGGCTACACAGGAACTGAATTCCAAAACAGAACAGGGTTTCAAATTTAGAAAACCAACTTATGCTTGCTTAAGGGGAAAGGTGAGTTGGGGTGCTGCATAAAACCAGAGATTGAAATGAGCACAGATAAAGTTCCTTAAGCCAAATATGGAATAGACAAGAGCTACTCCTTGCTCAACGAAATGGACTCAACACCCCATATTAAACGCCTAAGAATGTACCTGACTAGTAAGTATCTTAAAACCTATGGATTGCTATGTCTCCGAAAGAGAATCAAGCATGTGTACAGGGGCATAAACGCAGCAGTGATAGGATTGGAGAGGTTCACTGAGCAAATGAAGACCATTTGAAGTCATATTGCATGGTACCCTTTACACGGGTCTCAACTCTCCAGGTTTAAGGTATTCTTCCTTCAGCTAAAACATGCATGTGGAACCTAGAGTATGATCAACCATGTGATCAGGAGACGTGTTCAAATATGTCTCAGTTTTCGTACCCTGGTACTCGGGTGCAACATTCCAGACGCTTTACTAACACTCTCCCGACTTGGAGAGTCAGTCCCTTTAACCTCCTGTTTGGCCCAGTTTGCAATTTCTGCGGAAGATGAACAGGAATAGCGAGAACCAATGAGAGACTAGCTGGAGGTGTCTGGACAGGCAAATTTAACTCTCATTTCCCACCAGGAAGAGGAATTAACCAAAGGCTCAGCGTGCCGTGCCGGAACCAGATTAGGGCCTGAAGCCATCTTGCGGTGTTGCGGCCAGGTCACAAGAAAGCGAGTTGAAGAAAGGAGCTCAGGGGCACTGTAATTCACAAACCTGCAGAGTTATAAATGACAGCTATCGTCCAAAAATATACTGAAGTAAGGCTGCCAAGAGGACTTGAAAGCGGGGCAGAATTGCAGGAAACCGATTTCAGGAGGTAGACTGGAATTGCATTGAAAGCATAGGAAAAGAGGCAGAACGTCCACAATGATGCACTTGGCCAAAAAGGGCGTATGCGTTTTTTCCTGAATATATTCAGGAAAAAGCGCATACGCCCTTTTTGGCCAACCAAGCAAGCTTGCAAAGGAAATCTGCACTACAATGAAGTCTCACTTCCCCCCGGTCAAAAGGGCCATCTGAAAAAAGTGTAAAATCCAGAAAGGCAGGACAGGCCATGGAGAACTGGGAGCCTTGTTATGCTGATGGGCGGGATGTAAATTGCCAACAGACACTCGGGAGAAGTGTATGGTGTTTCCTGAAACATCTAAAAAACAAAGCAACAGAGCCTAGGGCACTTCCACTTATGGTCCTATAGCTTAGGGAAATTAAAATCAAAAAGACACAGCCACCCCAAAGTTTGGGACGCCTCTGTTTACAAGAACCTCGTTTACAGTACAAGTTCAACATCGCAGAAAGTGAAAAATGGATAAAGAAGTTGTGGTATTTACTTACAAAGCAATATCACTCAGCAATGAAATCTATGTCATCAGGCCCTTAGCAGCACAATGAGTGGATTCAGGTATGATGATTCTAACTGAAATAAGTCACACAGAAAAAGAAACATCATAAGATATCAGTAATACACGGAATGTAAACTTGGCTACACAGGAACTGAATTACAGAACAGAACAGGGTCTCAAATTTAGAAAACCAACTTATGCTTGCTTAAGGGTAAAGGTGAGTTGGGGTGCTGCATAAAACGAGAGATTGAAATGAGCACAGATAAAGTTCCTTAAGCCAAATATGGAATAGACAAGAGCTACTCCTTGCTCAAAGAAATGGACTCAACACCGCATATTAAACGCCTAAGAATGTACCTGACTAGTAAGTATCTTAAAACCTATGGATTGCTATGTCTCCGAAAGAGAATCAAGAATGTGTACAGGGGCATAAACGCAGCAGTGATAGGATTGGAGAGGTTCGGTGAGCAAATGAAGACCCTTTGAAGTCATATTGCATGCTACCCATTCTACGGGTTTCAACTACCCAGGTTTAACGTATTCTTCCTTCAGCTAAAACATGCATGTGGAACCTAGAGTATGATCAACCGTTTGATCGGCAGACGTGTTCAAATATGTCTCAGTTTTCGTACCCTGGTACTCAGGTGCAACATTCCAGACGCTTTACTAACACTCTCCCGACTTGGAGAGTCAGTCCCTTTAACCTCCTGTTTGGCACAGTTTGCAATTTCTGCGGAAGATGAACAGGAATAGTGAGAACCAATGAGAGACTAGCTGGAGGTGTCTGGACGGGCAAATTTAACTCTCATTTCCGACCAGGAAGAGGAATTAACCAAAGGCTCAGTGTGCCGTGCCGGAACCAGATTAGGGCCTGAAGCCATCCTGCGGTGTTGCGGCCAGCTCACAAGAAAGCGAGTTGAAGAAAGGAGCTCAGGGGCAGTGTAATTCACAAACCTGCAGAGTTATAAATGACAGCTATCGTCCAAAAATATACTGAAGTAAGGCTGCCAAGAGGACTTGAAAGCGGGGCAGAATTGCAGTAAACCGATTTCAGGAGGTAGACTGGAATTGCATTGAAAGCATAGGAAAAGAGGCAGAACGTCCACAATGATGCACTTGGCCAAAAAGGGCGTATGCGTTTTTTCCTGAATATATTCATGAAAAAACGCATACGCCCTTTTTGGCCAACCAAGCAAATTTGCAAAGGAAATCTGCACTACAATGAAGTCTCACTTCCCCCCAGTCAAAAGGGCCATCTGAAAAAAGTGTAAAATCCAGAAAGGCAGGACAGGCCATGGAGAACTGGGAGCCTTGTTATGCTGATGGGCGGGATGTAAATTGCCAACAGACACTCGGGAGAAGTGTATGGTGTTTCCTGAAACATCTAAAAAACAAAGCAACAGAGCCTAGGGCACTTCCACTTATGGTCCTATAGTTTAGGGAAATTAAAATCATAAAGACACAGCCACCCCAATGTTTGGGACGCCTCTGTTTACAAGAACCTCATTTACCGTACAAGTTCAACATCGCAGAAAGTGAAAAATGGATAAAGAACTTGTGGTATTTACTTACAAAGCAATATCACTCAGCAATGAAATCTATGTCATCAGGCCCGTAGCAGCATAATGAGTGGATTCAGGTACGATGATTCTAACTGAAATAAGTCACACAGAAAAAGAAACATCATAAGATATCAGTAATACATGGAATGTAAACTTGGCTACACAGGAACTGAATTCCAAAACAGAACAGGGTCTCAAATTTAGAAAACCAACTTATGCTTGCTTAAGGGTAAAGGTGAGTTGGGGTGCTGCATAAAAGCAGAGATTGAAATGAGCACAGATAAAGTTCCTTAAGCCAAATATGGAATAGACAAGAGCTACTCCTTGCTCAACGAAATGGACTCAACACCCCATATTAAACGCCTAAGAATGTACGTGACTAGTAAGTATCTAAAAACCTATGGATTGCTATGTCTCCGAAAGAGAATCAAGCATGTGTACAGGGGCATAAACGCAGCAGTGATAGGATTGGAGAGGTTCGGTGAGCAAATGAAGACCCTTTGAAGTCATATTGCATGGTACCCTTTACACGGGTCTCAACTCTCCAGGTTTAAGGTATTCTTCCTTCAGCTAAAACATGCATGTGGAACCCAGAGTATGATCAACCATGTGATCGGGAGACGTGTTCAAATATGTCTCAGTTTTCGTACCCTGGTACTCGGGTGCAACATTCCAGACGCTTTACTAACACTCTCCCGACTTGGAGAGTCAGCGCATTTAACCTCCTGTTTGGCCCAGTTTCAAATTTCTGCGGAAGATGAACAGGAATAGCGAGAACCAATGAGAGACTAGCTGGAGGTGTCTGGACGGGCAAATTTAACTCTCATTTCCCACCAGGAAGAGGAATTAACCAAAGGCTCAGGGTGCCGTGCCGGAACCAGATTAGGGCCTGAAGCCATCCTGCGGTGTTGCGGCCAGCTCAAAACAAAGCGAGTTGAAGAAAGGAGCTCAGGGGCACTGTAATTCACAAACCTGCAGAGTTATAAATGACAGCTATCGTCCAAAAATATACTGAAGTAAGGCTGCCAAGAGGACTTGAAAGCGGGGCAGAATTGCAGGAAACCGATTTCAGGAGGTAGACTGGAATTGCATTGAAAGCATAGGAAAAGAGGCAGAACGTCCACAATGATGCACTTGGCCAAAAAGGGCATATGCGTTTTTTCCTGAATATATTCAGGAAAAAACGCATACGCCCTTTTTGACCAACCAAGCAAACTTGCAAAGGAAATCTGCACTACAATGAAGTCTCACTTACCCCGGTCAAAAGGGCCATCTGAAAAAAGTGTAAAATCCAGAAAAGCAGGACAGGCCATGGAAAACTGGGAGCCTTGTTATGTTGACGGGCGGGATGTAAATTGCCAACAGACACTCGGGAGAAGTGTATGGTGTTTCCTGAAACATCTAAAAAACAAAGCAACAGAGCCTAGGGCACTTCCACTTATGGTCCTATAGCTTAGGGAAATTAAAATCAAAAAGACAGAGCCACCCCAAAGTTTGGGACGCCTCTGTTTACAAGAACCTCGTTTACAGTACAAGTTCAACATCGCAGAAAGTGAAAAATGGATAAAGAAGTTGTGGTATTTACTTACAAAGCAATATCACTCAGCAATGAAATCTATGTCATCAGGCCCTTAGCAGCACAATGAGTGGATTCAGGTATGATGATTCTAACTGAAATAAGTCACACAGAAAAAGAAACATCATAAGATATCACTAATACACGGAATGTAAACTTGGCTACACAGGAACTGGATTACAGAACAGAACAGGGTCTCAAATATAGAAAACCAACTTATGCTTGCTTAAGGGTAAAGGTGTGTTGGGGTGCTGCATAAAACCAGAGATTGAAATGAGCACAGATAAAGTTCCTTAAGCCAAATATGGAATAGACAAGAGCTACTCCTTGCTCAACGAAATGGACTCAACACCGCATATTAAACGCCTAAGAATGTACCTGACTAGTAAGTATCTTAAAACCTATGGATTGCTATGTCTCTGAAAGAGAATCAAGCATGTGTACAGGGGCATAAACGCAGCAGTGATAGGATTGGAGAGGTTTGGTGAGCAAATGAAGACCCTTTGAATTCATATTGCATGGTACCTATTCCACGGGTTTCAGCTACCCGGGTTTAAGGTATTCTTCCTTCAGCTAAAACATGCATGTGGAACCTAGAGTATGATCAACCATGTGATCAGGAGACGTGTTCAAATATGTCTCAGTTTTCGTACCCTGGTACTCGGGTGCAACATTCCAGACGCTTTACTAACACTCTCCCGACTTGGAGAGTCAGTCCCTTTAACCTCCTGTTTGGCCCAGTTTGCAATTTCTTCGGAAGATGAACAGGAATAGTGAGAACCAATGAGAGACTAGCTGGAGGTGTCTGGACGGGCAAATTTAACTCTCATTTCCCACCAGGAAGAGGAATTAACCAAAGGCTCAGCGTGCCATGCCGGAACCAGTTTAGGGCCTGAAGCCATCCTGCGGTGTTGCGGCCAGGTCACAAGAAAGCGAGTTGAAGAAAGGAGCTCAGGGGCACTGTAATTCACAAACCTGCAGAGTTATAAATGACAGCTATCGTCCAAAAATAGACTGAAGTAAGGCTGCCAAGAGGACTTGAAAGCGGGGCAGAATTGCAGGAAACCGATTTCAGGAGGTAGACTGGAATTGCATTGAAAGCATAGGAAAAGAGGCAGAACGTCCACAATGATGCACTTGGCCAAAAAGGGCGTATGCGTTTTTTCCTGAATATATTCAGGAAAAAACGCATACGCACTTTTTGGCCAACCAAGCAAACTTGCAAAGGAAATCTGCACTACAATGAAGTCTCACTTCCCCCCGGTCAAAAGGGCCATCTGAAAAAAGTGTAAAATCCAGAAAGGCAGGACAGGCCATGGAGAACTGGGAGCCTTGTTATGCTGATGGGCGGGATGTAAATTGCCAACACACACTCGGGAGAAGTATATGGTGTTTCCTGAAACATCTAAAAAACAAAGCAACAGAGCCTAGGGCACTTCCACTTATGGTCCTATAGCTTAGGGAAATTAAAATCAAAAAGACACAGCCACCCCATAGTTTGGGACGCCTCTGTTTACAAGAACCTCGTTTACAGTACAAGTTCAACATCGCAGAAAGTGAAAAATGGATAAAGAAGTTGTGGTATTTACTTACAAAGCAATATCACTCAGCAATGAAATCTATGTCATCAGGCCCTTAGCAGCACAATGAGTGGATTCAGGTATGAAGATTCTAACTGAAGTAAGTCACACAGAAAAAGAAACATCATAAGATATCAGTAATACATGGAATGTAAACTTGGCTACACAGGAACTGAATTACAGAACAGAACAGGGTCTCAAATTTAGAAAACCAACTTATGCTTGCTTAAGGGTAAAGGTGAGTTGGGGTGCTGCATAAAAGCAGAGATTGAAATGAGCACAGATAAAGTTCCTTAAGCCAAATATGGAATAGACAAGAGCTACTCCTTGCTCAACGAAATGGACTCAACACCGCATATTAAACGCCTAAGAATGTACCTGACTAGTAAGTATCTTAAAACCTATGGATTGCTATGTCTCCGAAAGACAATCAAGCATGTGTACAGGGGCATAAACGCAGCAGTGATAGGATTGGAGAGGTTCGGTGAGAAAATGAAGACCCTTTGAAGTCATATTGCATGGTACCCATTCCACGGGTCTCAACTCTCCAGGTTTAAGGGATTCTTCCTTCAGCTAAAACATGCATGTGGAACCCAGAGTATGATCCACCCTAACCCTTCCCCGAAGCCTTACCTTAACCCATTCCCTAGTCCTAACCCGTACGCTAACACTAACCCATGCCCTCACACGTACGCTCACCCTAAACCGTTTTCGTACCCGCACCTGGACCCTAAAGCGTACTCAAACCCTAACCCTAACCCTAGACCGAACCCTAACCCTAACCCTTCTCCGAAGTCCTCCCCTCACCCGTCCCCTAATCCGAACCCGTACACTAACACTAACCCGTGCCCTCACACGTACGCTCCCCGTGAACCGTTGTCGTAACCTCACCTGGACCCTAAACCGTCCCCGTCCGCTAACCCTAACCCTAGCCCGAAACCTAAACCTAACCATTCCCCGAAGCCTTCCCCTCATTCGTCCCCTAATCCTAACCCCTACGCTAACACTAACCCGTGCCCTCACACGTACGCTCCCACTAAACCGTTGTCGTACCCTCACCTGGACCCTAAACCGTCCCCGTCCCCTACCCCTAACCCTAGCCCGAACCCTAAACCTAACACTTCTCCGAAGACTTCCCGTCACCCATCCCCTAATCCTAACCCGTACGCTAACACTAAAATGTGCCCTAACATGTACGCTCCCCCTAAAGCGTTGCCGTACCCTCACCTGGACCCTAAACCGTCCCCGTCCCCTAACCCTAACCCTAACCCGAACCCTAACCCTAACCCTTCCCCGAAGCCGTCCCCTCACCCGTCCCCTATTCATAAGCCGTACGCTAACACTAACCCGTGCCCTCACACGTACGCTCTCCCTGAACCGTTGTCGTACACTCACCTGGACCCTAAACAGTACTCTAACCCTAACCCTAACCCTACCCCGAACCCTAACACTAACCATTCCCCGGAGGCTTCCCCTCACCCGTCCCGTAATCCTAACACATATGCTAACACTAAACCGTGCCCTCACATGTACGCTCCCCCTAAACCGTTGTGGTACCCTCACCTGGACCCTAAACCGTCACCATCCCCTACCCCTAACCCTAGCCCGAACCCTAACCCTAACACTTCCCTGAACCCTTCCCCTCAGCCATCCCCTAAACCTAACCCGTACACTAACACTAAACCGTGCCCTCACAGGTATACTCCTGTTAAACTGTTGTCGTACCCTCACCTGGACCCTAAAGCGTCCCCGTCCCCTAACCCTAACCCTAGCCCGAACCCTAACCCTAACACTTCCCCGAAACCTGACCCTCACCCGTTCCCTAATCCTAACCCCTACGCTAACACTAACCCATGCCCTCAAACGTACGCTCCCCCTAAACTGTTGTCGTACACTCACCTGACCCTAAACCGTCCCCGTCCCCTAACCCTAACCCTAGCCCGAACCCTAAACCTAACACTTCCCCGAAGACTTCCCCTCACCCGTCCCCTAATCCTAACCCGTACACTAACACTAACCCGGGCCCTCACACGTACGCTCCCCCTAAAGCGTTGTCGTACCATCCCCTGGACCCTAAACCGTCCCCGTGCCCTAACCCTAACCCTAGCCCGAACCCTAACCCTAACCCTTCCCCGAAGCCTGACCCTCACCCGTCCCCTAATCCTAACCCGTACGCTAACACTAACCCGCGCCCTCACACATACGCTCCCCCTAAAGCGTTGTCGTACCCTCACCTGGAACCTAAACTGTCCCCGTCCCCTAACCCTAACCCTAGCCCGAACCCTAACCCTAACCCTTTCCCGAAGCCTGACCCCCACCCGTCCCCTAATCCTAACCCGTAAGCGAACACTAACCCGCGCCCTCACACCTACGCTCCCCCAAATCGTTGCCGTACCCTCCCATGGACCCTAAACCATCCCCGTCCCCTAACCCTAACCCTAGCCCGAACCCTAACCCTAACCTTTCCCCGAAGCCTGACCCTCACCCGTCCCCTAATCCTAACCCGTACGTGCACACTAACACGCGCCCTCACACGTACGCTCCCCCTAAAGCGTTGTTGTACCCGCCCCTGGACCCTATACCGTCCCCGTCCCCTAACCCTAACCCCAGCCTGAACCCTAACCCTAACACTTCCCCGAAGCCTGACCCTCACCCGTCCCCTAAATCTAACCCGTACGCTAACACTAACCAGCGCCCTCACACGTACGCTCCCCCTAAAGCATTGTCGTACCCTCCCCTGGACCCTAAACCTTCCCCGTCCCCTAACACTAACCCTAGCCCGAACCCTAAACCTAAATCTTCCCCGAAGCCTGACCCTCACCCGTCCCCTAATCCTAACCTGTACGCTAACACTAACCCGCGCCCTCACACGTACGCTCCCCCTAAAGCGTTGCCGTACCCTCCCCTCGACCCTAAACCGTCCCCTAACCCTAACCCTAACCCTAGCCCGAACCCGAACCCTAACCCTTCCCCGAAGCCTTACTTTCACCCGTCCCCTAATGCTAACCTGTACGCTAACACTAACAATTGCCCTCACACGTACGCTCCCCCTAAACCGTTGTCGTACCCTCACCTGGACCCTAAACCATCCCCGTCCCCTAACCCTAACCCTAGCCCGAAACCTAAACCTAACCATTCCCCGAAGCCTTCCCCTCACCCGTCCCCTAATCCTAACACATATGCTAACACTAAACCGTGCCCTCACATGTACGCTCCCCCTAAACCGTTGTGGTACCCTCACCTGGACCCTAAACCGTCCCCGTCCCCTACCCCTAACCCTAGCCCGAACCCTAACCCTAACACTTCCCCGAATTCTTCCCCTCACCCGTCCCCTAATCCTAACCCCTACGCTAACACTAACCCATGCCCTCAAACGTACGCTCCCCCTAAACTGTTGTCGTACACTCACCTGACCCTAAACCGTCCCCGTCCCCTAACCCTAACCCTAGCCCGAACCCTAACCCTAACCCTTCCCCGAAGCCTGACCCTCACCCTTCCCCTAATCCTAACACGTACGATAACACTAACCCGCGCCCTCACACGCACGCTCCCCCTAAAGCGTTGCCGTACCCTCACCTGGACCCTAAACCGTCCCCTAACCCTAAACCTAACCCTAGCCCGAACCCTAAACCTAACCCTTCCCCGAAAGCTGACCCTCACCCGTCCCCTAATCCTAACCCGTACGCTAACACTAACCCGCGCCATCACACGCTCGCTCCCCCTAAAGCGTTGCCGTACACTCACCTGGACTCTAAACCGTCCCCGTCCCCTAACCCTAACCCTAGCCCGAACCCTAACCCTAACTCTTCCCCGAAGCCTGACCCTCACCCGTCCCCTAATCCTAACCCGTACGCTAACACTAACCCGCGCCCTCACACGCACGCTCCCCCTAAAGCGTTGCCGTACCCTCACCTGGAACCTAAACCGTCCCCTAACCCTAACCCTAACCCTAGCCCGAACCCTAAACCTAACCCTTCCCCGAAACCTGACCCTCACCCGTCCCCTAATCCTAACCCGTACGCTAACACTAACCCACGCCCTCACACGCACGCTCCCCCTAAAGTGTTGCCGTAACCTCACCTGGACCCTAAACCGTCCACGTCCCCTAACCCTAACCCTAGCCCGAACCCTAACCCTAACACTTCCCCGAAGCCTGACCGTCACCCATCCCCTAATCCTAACCCGTACGCTAACACTAACCCGCGCCCTCAAACGCACGCGCCCCCTAAAGCGTTGCCGTACCCTCACCTGGACCCTAAACCATCACCGTCCCCTAACCCTAACCCTAGCCCGAACCCTAACCCTAACCCTTCCCCGAAGCCTGACCCTCACCCGTCCCCTAATCCTAACCCGTACGTGAACACTAACCCGCGCCCTCACACGCACGCTCCCCCTAAAGCGTTGCCGTACACTCACCTGGACCCTAAACCGTCCCCGTCCCCTAACTCTAACCCTAGCCCGAACCCTAACCCTAACCCTTCCCCGAAGCCTGACCCTCACCCGTCCCCTGATCCTAACCTGTACGCTAACACTAAACCGCGCCCTCACACGCACGCTCCCCCTGAAGCGTTGCCGTACCCTCACCTGGACCCTAAACCGTCCCCGTCCCCTAACCCTAACCCTACACCGAACCCTAACCCTAACCCTTCCCCGAAGCCTGACCCTCACCCGTCCCCTAATCCTAACCCGTACGCCAACACTAACCCGCGCCCTCACACGCACGCTCCCGCTAAAGCGTTGCCGTACCCTCACCTAGACCCTAAACCGTCGCCCTCCCCTAACGCTAACCCTAGCCCGAACCCTACCCCTAACCCTTCCCCGAAGCCTGACCCTCACTCGTCCCCTAATCCTAACCCGTACGCTAACACTAACCCGCGCCCTCACATGCACGCTCCCCCTAAAGCGTTGCCGTACCCTCACCTCGACCCTAAACCGTCCCCGTCCCCTAACCCTAACCCTAGCCCGAACCCTAACCCTAACCCTTCCCCGAAGCCTGACCCTCACCCGTCCCCTAATCCTAACCCGTACGCTAACACTAACCCGCGCCCTCACACGCACGCTCCCCCTAAAACGTTGCCGTACCCTCACCTGGACCCTAAACCGTCCCCTAAACCTAACTCTAACCCTAGACCGAACCCTAACCCTAACCCTTCCCCGAAGCCTGACCATCACCCGTCCCCTAATCCTAACCCGTACGCTAACACTAACCCACGCCCTCACACGCACGCTCCCCCTAAAGCATTGCCGTACCCTCACCTGGACCCTAAACCGTCCCCGTCCCCTAACCCTAACCCTAGCCCGAACCCTAACCCTAAACCTTCCCCGAAGCCTGACCCTCACCCGTCCCCTAATCCTAACCCGTATGCTAACACTAACCCGCGCCCTCACACGCACGCTCCCCCTAAAGCGTTGCCGTACCCTCACCTGGACCCTAAACCGTCCCCGTCCCCTAACCCTAACCCTAGCCCGAACCCTAACCCTAACCCTTCCCCGAAGCCTGACCCTCACCCGTCCCCTAATCCTAACCCGTACGCTAACACTAACCCGCCCCCTCACACGCACGATCCCCGTAAAGCGTTGCCGTACCCTCACCTGGAACCTAAACCGTCCCCGTCCCCTAACCCTAACCCTACCCCGAACCCTAACCCTAACCCTTCCCCGAAGCCTAACCCTCACCCGTCCCCTAATCCTAACCCGTACGCTAACACTAACCCACGCCCTCACACGCACGCTCCCCCTAAAGCGTTGCCGTACCCTAACCTGGACCCTAAACCGTCCCCGTCCCCTAACCCTAACCCTAGCCCAAACCCTAACCCTAACCCTTCCCGGAAGCCTGACCCTCACCCGTCCCCTAATCCTAACCCGTACGCTAACAATAACCCGCGCCCTCACACGCACGCTCCCCCTAAAGCGTTGCCGTACCCTCACCTGGACCCTAAACCGTCCCCGTCCCCTAACCCTAATGCTAGCCGAACCCTAAACCTAACACTTCCCCGAAGCCTGACCCTCACACGTCCCCTAATCCTAACCCGTACGCTAACACTAACCCGCGCCCTCACACGTACGCTCCCCCTAAAGCGTTGCCGTACCCTCACCTGGACCCTAAACAGTCCCCGTCCCCTAAACCTAACCCTAGCCCGAACCCTAACCCTAACCCTTCCCAGAAGCCTGACCCTCACCCGTCCCCTAATCCTAAGCCGTACGCTAACACTAACCCGCGCCCTCACACGCACGCTCCCCCTAAAGCGTTGCCGTACCCTCACCTGGACCCTAAACCGTCCCCGTCCCCTAACCCTAACCCTAGCCCGAACCCTAACCCTAACCCTTCCCTGAAGTCTGACCCTCACCCGTCTCCTATTCCTAACCCGTACGCTAACACTAAGCCGTGCACTCACACGCACGCTTCCCCTAAAGCATTGCCGTACCCTCACCTGGACCCTAAACCGTCCCCGTCCTCTAACCATAACCCTAGCCCAAACCCTAACCCTAAACCTTCCCGGAAGCCTGACCCTCACCCGTCCCCTAATCCTAACCCGTACGCTAACACTAACCTGCGCCCTCACACGCACGCTCCCCCTAAAGCATTGCCGTACCCTCACCTGGACCCTAAACCGTCCCCGTCCCCTAAACCTAACCCTAGCCCGAACCCTAACCCTAACCCTTCACCGAAGCCTGACCCTCACACGTCCCCTAATCCTAACCCGTACGCTAACACTAACCAACGCCCTCACAGGCACGCTCCCCCTAAAGCGTTGCCGTACACTCACCTGGACCCTAAACCGTCCCCGTCCTCTAACCCTAACCCTAGCCCGAACCCTAACCCTAACCCTTCCCCGAAGCCTGACCCTCACCCGTCCCCTAATCCTAACCCGTATGCTAACACTAACCCGCGCCCTCACACGCACGCTCCCCCTAAAGCGTTGCCGTACCCTCACCTGGACCCTAAACCGTCCCCGTCCCCTAACCCTAACCCTAGCCCGAACCCTAACCCTAACCCTTCCCCGAAGCCTGACCCTCACCCGTCCCCTAATCCTAACCCGTACGCTAACACTAACCCGCGCCCTCACACGCACGGTCCCCCTAAAGCGTTGCCGTACCCTCACCTGGACCCTAAACCGTCCCCGTCCCCTAACCCTAACGCTAGCCGAACCCTAAACCTAAACCTTCCCCGAAGCCTGACCGTCACACGTCCCCTAATCCTAACCCGTACGCTAACACTAACCCGCGCCCTCAAACGCACGCTCCCCCTAAAGCGTTGCCGTACCCTCACCTGGACCCTAAACCGTCCCCGTCCCCTAACCCTAACCATAGCCCAAACCCTAACCCTAACCCTTCCCGGAAGCCTGACCCTCACGCGTCCCCTAATCCTAACCCGTACGCTAACACTAACCCGCGCCCTCACACGCACGCTCCCCCTAAACCATTGCCGTACCCTCACCTGGACCCTAAACCGTCCCCGTCCCCTAACCCTAACCCTAGCCCGAACCCTAACCCTAACCCTCCCCTGAAGCCTGACCCTCATACGTCCCCTAATCCTAACCCGTACGCTAACACTAACCCGGGCTCTCACGTGCACGCTCCCCCTAAAGCGTTGCCGTACCCTCACCTGGACCCTAAACCGTCCCCGTCCCCTAACCCTAACCCTAGCCCGAACCCTAACCCTAACACTTCCCCGAAGCCTGACCCTCACCCGTCCCCCAATCCTAACCCGTAACCTAACACTACCCCGCGCCCTCACACGCACGCTCCCACTAAAGCGTTGCCGTACCCTCACCTGGACCCTAAACCGTCCCCGTCCCCTAACCCTAACCCTAGCCCGAAACCTAACCCTAACCCTTCCCCGAAGCCTGACCCTCACCCGTCCACTAATCCTAACCCGTACGCTAACACTAACCCGCGCCCTCACACGCACGCTCCCCCTAAAGCGATGCCGTAACCTCACCTGGACCCTAAACCGTCCCCGTCCCCTAACCCTAAACCTAACCCGAACCCTAACCCTAACACTTCCCCGAAGCCTGACCCTCACCCGTCCCCTAATCCTAACCCGTACGCTAACACTAACCCGCGCCCTCACATGCACGCTCCCCTAAAGCGTTGCCGTACCCTCACCTGGACCCTAAACCGTCCCCGTCCCCTAACCCTAACCCTAGCCCGAACCCTAACCCTAACCCTTCCCCGAAGCCTGACCCTCACCCGTCCCCTAATCCTAACCCGTACGCTAACATTAACCCGTGCCCTCACACACACGCTCCCCCTAAAGCGTTGCCATACCCTCACCTGGACCCGAAACCGTCCCCGTCCCCTAACCCTAAACCTAGCCCGACCCCTAACCCTAACCCTTCCCCGAAGCCTGACCCTCACCCGTCCCCTAATCCTAACCCGTACACTAACACTAACCCGCGCCCTCACACGCACGCTCCCCCTATAGCGTTGCCGTACCCTCACCTGGAACCTAAACTGTCCCCGTCCCCTAACCCTAACCCTAGCCCGAACCCTAACCCTAACACTTCCCCGAAGCCTGACCCGCACCCATCCCCTAATCCTAACCCGTACGCTAACACTAACCCGCGCCCTCACACGCACGCTCCCCCTAAAGCGTTGCCGTACCCTCACCTGGACCCTAAACCGTCCCCGTCCCCTAACCCTAACCCTAGCCCGAACCCTAACCCTAACCCTTCCCCGAAGCCTGACCCTCACCCGTCCCCTAATCCTACCCGTACGCTAACACTAACCCGCGCCCTCACATGCACGCTCCCCCTAAAGCGTTGCCGTACCCTCACCTGGACAATAAACCGTCCCCGTCCCCTAACCCTAACCCTAGCCCAAACCCTAAGCCTAACACTTCCCCGAAGCCTGACCCTCAGCAGTCCCCTAATCCTAACCCGTACGCTAACACTAACCCGCGCCCTCACACGCACGCTCCCCCTAAAGCGTTGCCGTACCCTCACCTGGACCCTAAACCGTCCCCGTCCCCTAACCCTAACCCTAGCCCGAACCCTAACCCTAACCCTTCCCCGAAGCCTGACCCTCACCCGTCCCCTAATCCTAACCCGTACGCTAACACTAACCGGCGCCCTCACACGCACGCTCCCCCTAAAGCGTTGCCGTACCCTCACCTGGACTCTAAACCGTCCCCTTCCCCTAACCCTAACCCTAGCCCGAACCCTAACCGTAACCCTTCCCCGAAGCCTGACCCTCACCCGTCCCCTAATCCTAACCCGTACGCTAACACTAACCCGCGCCCTCACATGCACGCTCCCCCTAAAGCGTTGCTGTACCCTCACCTGGACCCTAAACCGTCCCCGTCCCCTAACACTAACCTTAGCCCAAACCCTAACCCTAACACTTCCCCGAAGCCTGACCCTCACCCGTCCCCTAATCCTAACCCGTACGCTAACACTAACCCGCGCCCTCACATGCACGCTCCCCCTAAAGCGTTGCTGTACCCTCACCTGGACCCTAAACCGTCCCCGTCCCCTAACCCTAACCCTAGCCCGAACCCTAACCCTAAACCTTCCCCGAAGCCTGACCCTCACCCGTCCCCTAATACTAACCAGTACGCTAACACTAACCCGCGCCCTCACACGAACGCTCCCCCTAAAGCGTTGCCGTACCCTCACCTGGACCCTAAACCGTCCACGTCCCCTAACTCTAACCCTAGCCAGAACCCTAATCCTAACCCTTCCCCGGAGCCTGACCCTCACCCGTCCCCTAATCCTAACCCGTACGCTAACACTAACCCGCGCCTTCACACGCCCGCTCCCACTAAAGCCTTGCCGTACCCTCACCTGGACCCTAAACCGTCCCTGTCCCCGTCCCCTAACCCTAGCCCGAACCCTAACCCTAACCCTTCGCGAAGCCTGACCCTCACCTGTCCCTTAATCCTAACCCGTATGCTAACACTAACCCGCGCCCTCACACGCACGCTCACCCTAAAGCGTTGCCGTACCCTCACCTGGACCGTAAACCGTCCCCGTCCCCTAACCCTAACACTAGCCCGAACCCTAACCCTAACCCTTCCCCGAAGCCTGACCCTCACCCGTCCCCTAATCCTAACCCGTACGCTAACACTAACCCACGCCCTCACACGCTCGCTCCCCCTAAAGCGTTGCCGTACCCTCACCTGGACCCTAAACCGTCCCCGTCCCCTAACCCTAACCCTAGCCCGAACCCTAAACCTAACCCTTCCCGAAGCCTGACCCTCACCCGTCCCCTAATCCTAAACCGAACGCTAACTCTAACCCGTGCCCGCACACGCAGGCTCCCTCTAAAGCGTTGCCGTACCCTCACCTGGACCCTAAACCGTCCCCGTCCCCTAACCCTAACCCTAGACCGAAACCTAACCCTAACGCTTACCCAAAGCCTGACCCTCACCCGTCCCCTAATCCTAACCCGTACGCTAACTCTAACCGTGCCCGCACACGCACGCTCCCCCTAAAGCGTTGCCGTACCCTCAGCTGGACCCTAAACCGTCCCCGTCCCCTAACCCTAACGCTAGCCCGAACACTAACCCTAACCCTTCCCGAAGCCTGACCCTCACCTGTCCCTTAATCCTAACCCGTACGCTAACACTAACCCACGCCCTCACACGCACGCTCCCCGTAAAGCGTTGCCGTACCCTCACCTGTACCCTAAACCGTCCCGGTCCCCTAACCCTAACCCTAGCCCGAAACCTAACCCTAATCCTTGCCCGAAGCCTGACCCTCACCCGTCCCCTAATCCAAAACCGTACGCTAACACTAACCCACGCCTTCACACGCACGCTCCCCCTAAAGCGTTGCCATACCATCACCTGGACCCTAAACCGTCCCCGTTCCCTAACCCTAACTCTAGCCCGAACCCTAACCCTAACCCTTCCCCGAAACCTGACCCTCTCCCGTCTCCTAATCCTAACCCGAACGCTAACACTAACCCGCGCCCTCACACGCACGCTCCCCCTAAAGCATTGCCGTACCCTCACCTGGACCCTAAACCGTCCCCGTCCCCTAACCCTAACCCTAGCCTGAAACCTAACCCTAACCCTTCCCCGAAGCCTGACCCTCACCCGTCCCCTAATCCTAACCCGTACGCTAACACTAACCCGCGCCCTCACACGCACGCTCCCCCTAAAGCGTTGCCGTACCCTCACCTGGACCCTAAACCATCCCCGTCCCCTAACCCTAACTCTAGCCCGAACCCTAACCCTAACCCTTCCCCGAAGCCTGACCCTCACCCGTCCCCTAATCCTAACCCGTACGCTAACACTACCCCGCGCCCTCACACGCACGCTCCCCCTAAAGCGTTGCCGTACCCTCGCCTGGACCCTAAACAGTCCCTGTCCACTAACCCTAACCCCAGCCCGAAACCTAACCCTTCCCCGAAACCTGACCCTCACCCGTCCCCTAATCCTAACCTGTACGCTAACACTAACCCGCGCCCTCACACGCACGCTCCCCCTAAAGCGTTGCCGTACCCTCACCTGGACCCTAAACCGTCCCCGTCCCCTAACCATAACCCTAGCCCGAACCCTAACACTAACACTTCCCCGAAGCCTGACCCTCACCCGTCCCCTAATCCTAACCCGTACGCTAACACTAACCCGCGCCCTCACACGCACGCTCCCCCTAAAGCGTTCCGGTACCCTCACCTGGACCCGAAACCGTCCCCGTCCCCTAACCCTAACCCTAGCCCGAACCCGAACCCTAACCCTTCCCCGAAGCCTGACCCTCACCCGTCCCCTAATCGTAACCCGTACGCTAACACTAACCCGAGCCCTCACACGCACGCTCCCCCTGAAGCGTTGCCGTACCCTCACCTGGACCCTAAACCGTCCCCGTCCCCTAACCCTAACCCTAGCCCGAACCCTAACCCTAACCCTTCCCCGAAGCCTGACCCTCACCCGTCCCCTAATCCTAACCCGTACGCTAACACTAACCCGCGCCCTCACACGCACGCTCCCCCTAAAGCGTTGCCGTACCCTCACCTGGACCCTAAACCGTCCCCGTCCCCTAACCCTAACCCTAGCCCGAACCCTAACCCTAACCCTTCCCCGAAGCCTGACCATCACCCGACCCCTAATCCTAACCCGTACGCTAACACTAACCTGCGCCCTCACACGCACGCTCCCCCTAAAGCGTTGCCGTACCCTCACCTGGACCCTAAACCGTCCCTGTCCCCTAACCCTAACCCTAGCCCGAACCCTAACCCTCTCCCTAACCCTTCCCCGAAGCCTGACCCTCACCCGTCCCCTAATCCTAACCCGTACGCTAACACTAACCCGCGCCCTCACACGCACGCTCCCCCTAAAGCGTTGCCGTACCCTCACCTGGACCCTAAACCGTCCCCGTCCCCTAACCCTAACCCTAGCCCAAACCCTAACCCTAACCCTTCCCCGAAGCCTGACCCTCACCCGTCCCTTAATCCTAACCCGTACGCTAACACTAACCCGCGCCCTCACACGCACGCTCCCCCTGAAGCGTTGCCGTACCCTCACCTGGACCCTAAACCGTCCCCTAACCCTAACCCTAACCCTAGCCCGAACCCTAACCCTAACCCTTCCCCGAAGCCTGACCCTCACCCGTCCCCTAATCCTAACCCGTACGCTAACACTAATCCGCGCCCTCACACGCACGCTCCCCCTGAAGCGTTGCCGTAACCTCACCTGGACCCTAAACCGTCCCCGTCCCCTAACCATAACCCTAGCCCGAACCCTAACCCTAACACTTCCCCGAAGCCTGACCCTCACCCGTTCCCTAATCCTAACCCGTACGCTAACACTAACGCGCGCCCTCACACGCACGCTCCCCCTAAAGCGTTGCCGTACCCTCACCTGGACCCTAAACCGTCCCCGTCCCCTAACCCTAACCCTAGCCCGAACACTAACCCTAACCCTTCCCCGAAGCCTGACCCTCACCCGTCCCCTAATCCTAACCCGTACGCTAACACTAACCCGCGCCCTCACACGCACGCTCCCCCTAAAGCGTTGCCGTACCCTCACCTGGACCCTAAACCGTCCCCGTCCCCTAACCCTAACCCTAGCCCGAACCCTAACCCTAACCCTTCCCCGAAGCCTGACCCTCACCCGTCCCCTAATCCTAACCCGTACGCTAACACTAACCCGCGCCCTCACACGCACGCTCCCCCTAAAGCGTTGCCGTACCCTCACCTGGACCCTAAACCGTCCCCGTCCCCTAACCCTAACCCTAGCCTGAAACCTAACCCTAACCCTTCCCCGAAGCCTGACCCTCACCCGTCCCCTAATCCTAACCCGTACGCTAACACTAACCCGCGCCCTCACACGCACGCTCCCCCTAAAGCGTTGCCGTACCCTCACCTGGACCCTAAACCATCCCCGTCCCCTAACCCTAACTCTAGCCCGAACCCTAACCCTAACCCTTCCCCGAAGCCTGACCCTCACCCGTCCCCTAATCCTAACCCGTACGCTAACACTACCCCGCGCCCTCACACGCACGCTCCCCCTAAAGCGTTGCCGTACCCTCGCCTGGACCCTAAACAGTCCCTGTCCACTAACCCTAACCCCAGCCCGAAACCTAACCCTTCCCCGAAACCTGACCCTCACCCGTCCCCTAATCCTAACCTGTACGCTAACACTAACCCGCGCCCTCACACGCACGCTCCCCCTAAAGCGTTGCCGTACCCTCACCTGGACCCTAAACCGTCCCCGTCCCCTAACCATAACCCTAGCCCGAACCCTAACACTAACACTTCCCCGAAGCCTGACCCTCACCCGTCCCCTAATCCTAACCCGTACGCTAACACTAACCCGCGCCCTCACACGCACGCTCCCCCTAAAGCGTTCCGGTACCCTCACCTGGACCCGAAACCGTCCCCGTCCCCTAACCCTAACCCTAGCCCGAACCCGAACCCTAACCCTTCCCCGAAGCCTGACCCTCACCCGTCCCCTAATCGTAACCCGTACGCTAACACTAACCCGAGCCCTCACACGCACGCTCCCCCTGAAGCGTTGCCGTACCCTCACCTGGACCCTAAACCGTCCCCGTCCCCTAACCCTAACCCTAGCCCGAACCCTAACCCTAACCCTTCCCCGAAGCCTGACCCTCACCCGTCCCCTAATCCTAACCCGTACGCTAACACTAACCCGCGCCCTCACACGCACGCTCCCCCTAAAGCGTTGCCGTACCCTCACCTGGACCCTAAACCGTCCCCGTCCCCTAACCCTAACCCTAGCCCGAACCCTAACCCTAACCCTTCCCCGAAGCCTGACCATCACCCGACCCCTAATCCTAACCCGTACGCTAACACTAACCTGCGCCCTCACACGCACGCTCCCCCTAAAGCGTTGCCGTACCCTCACCTGGACCCTAAACCGTCCCTGTCCCCTAACCCTAACCCTAGCCCGAACCCTAACCCTCTCCCTAACCCTTCCCCGAAGCCTGACCCTCACCCGTCCCCTAATCCTAACCCGTACGCTAACACTAACCCGCGCCCTCACACGCACGCTCCCCCTAAAGCGTTGCCGTACCCTCACCTGGACCCTAAACCGTCCCCGTCCCCTAACCCTAACCCTAGCCCAAACCCTAACCCTAACCCTTCCCCGAAGCCTGACCCTCACCCGTCCCTTAATCCTAACCCGTACGCTAACACTAACCCGCGCCCTCACACGCACGCTCCCCCTGAAGCGTTGCCGTACCCTCACCTGGACCCTAAACCGTCCCCTAACCCTAACCCTAACCCTAGCCCGAACCCTAACCCTAACCCTTCCCCGAAGCCTGACCCTCACCCGTCCCCTAATCCTAACCCGTACGCTAACACTAATCCGCGCCCTCACACGCACGCTCCCCCTGAAGCGTTGCCGTAACCTCACCTGGACCCTAAACCGTCCCCGTCCCCTAACCATAACCCTAGCCCGAACCCTAACCCTAACACTTCCCCGAAGCCTGACCCTCACCCGTTCCCTAATCCTAACCCGTACGCTAACACTAACGCGCGCCCTCACACGCACGCTCCCCCTAAAGCGTTGCCGTACCCTCACCTGGACCCTAAACCGTCCCCGTCCCCTAACCCTAACCCTAGCCCGAACACTAACCCTAACCCTTCCCCGAAGCCTGACCCTCACCCGTCCCCTAATCCTAACCCGTACGCTAACACTAACCCGCGCCCTCACACGCACGCTCCCCCTAAAGCGTTGCCGTACCCTCACCTGGACCCTAAACCGTCCCCGTCCCCTAACCCTAACCCTAGCCCGAACCCTAACCCTAACCCTTCCCCGAAGCCTGACCCTCACCCGTCCCCTAATCCTAACCCGTACGCTAACACTAACCCGCGCCCTCACACGCACGCTCCCCCTAAAGCGTTGCCGTACCCTCACCTGGACCCTAAACCGTCCCCGTCCCCTAACCCTAACCCTAGCCCGAACCCTAACCCTAACCCTTCCCCGAAGCCTGACCCTCACCCGTCCCCTAATCGTAACCCGTACGCTAACACTAACCCGCGCGCTCACACGCACGCTCCCCCTAAAGCGTTGCCGTACCCTCACCTGGACCCGAAACCGTCCCCGTCCCCTAACCCTAACCCTAGCCCGAACCCTAACCCTAACCCTTCCCCGAAGCCTGACCCTCACCCGTCCCCTAATCCTAACCCATACGCTAACACTAACCCACTCCCTCACATGCACGCTCGCCCAAAAGCGTTGCCGTACCCTCACCTGGACCCTAAACCGTCCCCGTCCCCTAAACCTAACCCTAGCCCGAACCCTAACCCTTCCCCGAAGCCTGACCCTCACCCGTCCCCTAATCCTAACCCGTACGCTAACACTAACCCGCCCCCTCACATGCACGCTCCCCCTAAAGCGTTGCCGTACGCTCACCTGGACCCTAAACCGTCCCCGTCCCCTAACCCTAACCCTAGCCCGAACCCTAACCCTAACCCTTCCCCGAAGCCTGACCCTCACCCGTCCCCTAATCCTAACCCGTACGCTAACACTAACCCGCGCCCTCACACGCACGCTCCCCCTAAAGCGTTGCCGTACCCTCACCTGGACCCTAAACCGTCCCCGTCCCCTAACCCTAACCCTAGCCCGAACCCTAACCCTAACCCTTCCCCGAAGCCTGACCCTCACCCGTCCCCTAATCCTAACCCGTACGCTAACACTAACCCGCGCCCTCACACGCACGCTCCCCCTAAAGCATTGCCGTACGCTCACCTGGACCCTAAACCGTCCCCGTCCCCTAACCCTAACCCTAGCCCGAACCCTAACCCTAACCCTTCCCCGAAGCCTGACCCTCACCCGTCCCCTAATCCTAACCCGTACGCTAACACTAACCCACGCCCTCACACGCACGCTCCCCATAAAGCGTTGCCGTACCCTCACCTGGACCCTAAACCGTCCCCGTCCCCTAACCCTAACCCTAGCCCGAACCCTAACCCTTCCCCGAAGCCTGACCCTCACCCGTCGCCTAATCCTAACCCGTACGCTAACACTAACCCGCGCCCTCACACGCACGCTCCCCCTAAAGCGTTGCCGTACACTCACCTGGACCCTAAACCGTCCCCGTCCCCTAACCCTAACCCTAGCCCGAACCCTAACCCTAACCCTTCCCCGAAGCCTGACCCTCACCCGTCCCCTAATCCTAACCCGTACGCTAACACTAACCCGCGCCCTCACACGCACGCTCCCCCTAAAGCGTTGCCGTACCCTCACCTGAACCCTAAACCGTCCCCGTCCCCTAACCCTAACCCTAGCCCGAACCCTAACCCTAACCCTTCCCCGAAGCCTGACCCTCACCCGTCCCCTAATCCTAACCCGTACGCTAACACTAACCCGCGCCCTCACACGCACGCTCCCCCTAAAGCGTTGCCGTACCCTCACCTGGACCCTAAACCGTCCCCGTCCCCTAACCCTAAACCTAGCCCGAACCCTAACCCTAACCCTTCCCCGAAGCCTGACCCTCACCCGTCCCATAATCCTAACCCGTACGCTAACACTAACCCGCGTCCTCACACACACGCTCCCCCTAAAGCGTTGCCGTACCCTCACCTGGACCCTAAACCGTCCCCGTCCCCTAACCCTAACCCTAGCCCGAACCCTAACCCTAACCCTTCCCCGAAGCCTGACCCTCACCCGTCCCCTAAACCTAACCCCTACGCTAACACTAACCCGCGCCCTCACACGCACGCTCCCCCTAAAGCGTTGCCGTACCCTCACCTGGACGCTAAACCGTCCCCGTCCCCTAACCCTAACCCTAGCCCGAACCCTAAACCTAACCCTTCCCCGAAGCCTGACCCTCACCCGTCCCCTAATCCTAACCCGTACGCTAACACTAACCCACGCCCTCACACGCACGCACCCCCTAAAGCGTTGCCGTACCCTCACCTGGACCCTAAACCGTCCCCGTCCCCTAACCCTAACCCTAGCCCGAACCCTAACCCTAACCCTTCCCCGAAGCCTGACCCTCACCCGTCCCCTAATCCTAACCCGTACGCTAACACTAACCCGCGCCCTCACACGCACGCTCCCCCTAAAGCGTTGCCGTACCCTCACCTGGACCCTAAACCGTCCCCGTCCCCTAACCCTAACCCTAGCCCGAACCCTAACCCTAACCCTTCCCCGAAGCCTGATCCTCACCCGTCCCCTAATCCTAACCCGTACGCTAACACTAACCCGCGCCCTCACACGCACGCTCCCCCTAAAGCGTTGCCGTACCCTCACCTGGACGCTAAACCGTCCCCGTCCCCTAACCCTAACCCTAGCCCGAACCCTAAGCCCAACCCTTCCCCGAAGCCTGACCCTCACCCGTCCCCTAATCCTAACCCGTACGCTAACACTACCCCGCGCCCTCACACGCACGCTCCCCCTAAAGCGTTGCCGTACCCTCACCTGGACCCAAAACCGTCCCCGTCCCCTAACCCTAACCCTAGCCCGAACCCTAACCCTAACCCTTCCCCGAAGCCTGACCCTCACCCGTCCCCTAATCCTAAGCTGTACGCTAAAACTAACCCGCGCCCTCACACGCACGCTCCCCCTAAAGCGTTGCCGTACACTCACCTGGACCCTAAACCGTCCCCATCCCCTAACCCTAACCCTAGCCCGAACCCTAACCCTAACCCTTCCCCGAAGCCTGACCCTCACCCGTCCCCTAATCCTAACCCGTACGCTAACACTAAACCGCGCCCTCACACGCACGCTTCCCCTAAAGCGTTGCCGTACCCTCACCTGGACCCGAAACCGTCCCCGTCCCCTAACCCTAACCCTAGCCCGAACCCTAACCCTAACCCTTCCCCGAAGCCTGACCCTCACCCGTCCCCTAATTCTAACCCGTACGCTAACACTAACCCGCGCCCTCACACGCACGCTCCCCCTAAAGCGTTGCCGTACCCTCACCTGGACCCTAAACCGTCCCCGTCCCCTAACCCTAACCCTAGCCCGAACCCTAACCCTAACCCTTCCCCGAAGCCTGACCCTCACCCGTCACCTAATCCTAACCCGTACGCTAACACTAACGCGCGCCCTCACACGCACGCTCCCCCTAAAGCGTTGCCGTACGCTCACCTGGACCCTAAACCGTCCCCGTCCCCTAACCCTAACCCTAGCCCGAGCCCTAACCCTAACCCTTCCCCGAAGCCTGACCCACACCCGTCCCCTAATCCTAACCCGTACGCTAACACTAACCCGCGCCCTCACACGCACGCTCCCCCTAAAGCGTTGCCGTACCCTGACCTGGACCCTAAACCGTCCCCGTCCCCTAACCCTAACCCTAGCCCGAACCCTAACCCTAACCCTTCCCCGAAGCTTGACCCTCACCCGTCCCCTAAACCTAACCCCTACGCTAACACTAACCCGCGCCCTCACACGCACGCTCCCCCTAAAGCGTTGCCGTACCCTCACCTGGACCCTAAACCGTCCCCGTCCCCTAACCCTAACCCTAGCCCGAACCCTAACCCTAACCCTTCCCCGAAGCCTGACCCTCACCCGTCCCCTAATCCTAACACGTACGCTAACACTAACCCGCGCCCTCACACGCACGCTCCCCCTAAAGCGTTGCCGTGCCCTCACCTGGACCCTAAACCGTCCCCGTCCCCTAACCCTAACCCTAGCCCGAACCCTAACCCTAACCCTTCCCCGAAGCCTGACCCTCACCCGTCCCCTAATCCTAACCCGTACGCTAACACTAACCCGCGCCCTCACACGCACGCTCCCCCTAAAGCGTTGCCGTACCCTCACCTGGACCCTAAACCGTCCCCGTCCCTTAACCCTAACCCTAGCCCGAACCCTAACCCTAACCCTTCCCCGAAGCCTGACCCTCACCCGTCCCCTAATCCTAACCCGTACGCTAACACTAACCCGCGCCCTCACACGCACGCTCCCCCTAAAGCGTTGCCGTACCCTCACCTGGACCCGAAACCGTCCCCGTCCCCTAACCCTTACCCTAGCCCGAACCTTAACCCTAACCCTTCCCCGAAGCCTGACCCTCACCCGTCCCCTAATCCTAACCCGTACGCTAACACTAACCCGCGCCCTCACACGCACGCTCCCCCTAAAGCGTTGCCGTACCCTCACCTGGACCCGAAACCCGCGCCCTCACACTCACGCTCCCCCTAAAGCGTTGCCGTACCCTCAGCTGGACCCTAAACCGTCCCCGTCCCCTAACCCTAACCCTAGCCCGAACCCTAACCCTAACCCTTCCCCGAAGCCTGACCCTCACCCGTCCCCTAATCCTAACCCGTACGCTAACACTAACCCGCGCCCTCACATGCACGCTCCCCCTAAAGCGTTGCCGTACCGTCACCTGGACCCTAAACCGTCCCCGTCCCCTAACCCTAACCCTAGCCCGAACCCTAACCCTAACCCTTCCCCGAAGCCTGACCCTCACCCGTCCCCTAATCCTAACCCGTACGCTAACACTAACCCGCGCCCTCACACGCACGCTCCCCCTAAAGCGTTGCCGTACCCTCACCTGGACCCTAAACCGTCCCCGTCCCCTAACCCTAACCCTAGCCCGAACCCTAACCCTAACCCTTCCCCGAAGCCTGACCCTCACCCGTCCCCTAATCCTAACCCGTACGCTAACACTAACCCGCGCCCTCACACGCACGCTCCCCCTAAAGCGTTGCCGTACCCTCACCTGGACCCGAAACCGTCCCCGTCCCCTAACCCTAACCCTAGCCCGAACCCTAACCCTAACCCTTCCCCGAAGCCTGACCCTCACCCGTCCCCTAATCCTAACCCGTACGCTAACACTAACCCACTCCCTCACATGCACGCTCGCCCAAAAGCGTTGCCGTACCCTCACCTGGACCCTAAACCGTCCCCGTCCCCTAACCCTAACCCTAGCCCGAACCCTAACCCTAACCCTTCCCCGAAGCCTGACCCTCACCCGTCCCCTAATCCTAACCCGTACCCTAACACTAACCCGCGCCCTCACACGCACGCTCCCCCTAAAACGTTGCCGTACCCTCACCTGGACCCTAAACCGTCCCCGTCCCCTAACCCTAACCCTAGCCCGAACCCTAACCCTTCCCCGAAGCCTGACCCTCACCCGTCCCCTAATCCTAAACCGTACGCTAACACTAACCCGCGCCCTCACACGCACGCTCCCCCTAAAGCGTTGCCGTACCCTCACCTGGACCCTAAACCGTCCCCGTCCCCTAACCCTAACCCTAGCCCCAACCCTAACCCTAACCCTTCCCCGAAGCCTGACCCTCACCCGTCCCCTAATCCTAACCCGTACGCTAACACTAACCCGCGCCCTCACACGCACGCTCCCCCTAAAGCGTTGCCGTTCCCTCACCTGGACCCTAAACCGTCCCCGTCCCCTAACCCTAACCCTAGCCCGAACCCTAACCCTAACCCTTCCCCGAAGCCTGACCCTCACCCGTCCCCTAATCCTAACCCGTACGCTAACACTAACCCGCGCCCTCACACGCACGCTCCCCCTAAAGCGTTGCCATACCCTCACCTGGACCCTAAACCGTCCCCGTCCCCTAACCCTAACCCTAGCCCGAACCCTAACCCTAACCCTTCCCCGAAGCCTGACCCTCACCCGTCGCCTAATCCTAACCCGTACGCTAACACTAACCCGCGCCCTCACACGCACGCTCCCCCTAAAGCGTTGCCGTACACTCACCTGGACCCTAAACCGTTTCCGTCCCCTAACCCTAACCCTAGCCCGAACCCTAACCCTAACCCTTCCCCGAAGCCTGACCCTCACCCGTCCCCTAAACCTAACCCCTACGCTAACACTAACCGGCGCCCTCACACGCACGCTCCCCCTAAAGCGTTGCCGTACCCTCACCTGGACGCTAAACCGTCCCCGTCCCCTAACCCTAACCCTAGCCCGAACCCTAACCCTAACCCTTCCCCGAAGCCTGACCCTCACCCGTCCCCTAATCCTAACCCGTACGCTAACACTAACCCGCGCCCTCACACGCACGCTCCCCCTAAAGCGTTGCCGTACCCTCACCTGGACCCTAAACCGTCCCCGTCCCCTAACCCTAACCCTAGCCCGATCCCTAACCCTAACCCTTCCCCGAAGCCTGACCCTCACCCGTCCCCTAATCCTAACCCGTACGCTAACACTAACCCGCGCCCTCACACGCACGCTCCCCCTAAAGCGTTGCCGTACCCTCACCTGGACCCTAAACCGTCCCCGTCCCCTAACCCTAACCCTAGCCCGAACCCTAACCCTAACCCTTCCCCGAAGCCTGACCCTCACCCGTCCCCTAATCCTAACCCGTACGCTAACACTAACCCGCGCCCTCACACGCACGCTCCCCCTAAAGCGTTGCCGTACCCTCACCTGGACCCTAAACCGTCCCCGTCCCCTAACCCTAACCCTAGCCCGAACCCTAACCCTAACCCTTCCCCGAAGCCTGACCCTCACCCGTCCCCTAATCCTAACCCGTACGCTAACACTAACCCACTCCCTCACATGCACGCTCGCCCAAAAGCGTTGCCGTACCCTCACCTGGACCCTAAACCGTCCCCGTCCCCTAACCCTAACCCTAGCCCGAACCCTAACCCTAACCCTTCCCCGAAGCCTGACCCTCACCCGTCCCCTAATCCTAACCCGTACCCTAACACTAACCCGCGCCCTCACACGCACGCTCCCCCTAAAACGTTGCCGTACCCTCACCTGGACCCTAAACCGTCCCCGTCCCCTAACCCTAACCCTAGCCCGAACCCTAACCCTTCCCCGAAGCCTGACCCTCACCCGTCGCCTAATCCTAACCCGTACGCTAACACTAACCCGCGCCCTCACACGCACGCTCCCCCTAAAGCGTTGCCGTACACTCACCTGGACCCTAAACCGTTTCCGTCCCCTAACCCTAACCCTAGCCCGAACCCTAACCCTAACCCTTCCCCGAAGCCTGACCCTCACCCGTCCCCTAAACCTAACCCCTACGCTAACACTAATCGGCGCCCTCACACGCACGCTCCCCCTAAAGCGTTGCCGTACCCTCACCTGGACGCTAAACCGTCCCCGTCCCCTAACCCTAACCCTAGCCCGAACCCTAACCCTAACCCTTCCCCGAAGCCTGACCCTCACCCGTCCCCTAATCCTAATCCGTACGCTAACACTAACCCGCGCCCTCACACGCACGCACCCCCTAAAGCGTTGCCGTACCCTCACCTGGACCCTAAACCGTCCCCGTCCTCTAACCCTAAACATAGCCCGAACCCTAACCCTAACCCTTCCCCGAAGCCTGACCCTCACCCGTCCCCTAATCCTAACCCGTACGCTAACACTAACCCGCGCCCTCACACGCACGCTCCCCCTAAAGCGTTGCCGTACCCTCACCTGGACCCTAAACCGTCCCCGTCCCCTAAGCCTAACCCTAGCACGAACCCTAACCCTAACCCTTCCCCGAAGCCTGACCCTCACCCGTCCCCTAATCCTAACCCGTACGCTAACACTAACCCGCGCCCTCACACGCACGCTCCCCCTAAAGCGTTGCCGTACCCTCACCTGGACCCGAAACCGTCCCCGTCCCCTAACCCTAACCCTAGCCCGAACCCTAACCCTAACCCTTCCCCGAAGCCTGACCCTCACCCGTCCCCTAATCCTAACCCGTACGCTAACACTAACCCACTCCCTCACATGCACGCTCCCCCTAAAGCGTTGCCGTACCGTCACCTGGACCCTAAACCGTCCCCGTCCCCTAACCCTAACCCTAGCCCGAACCCTAACCCTAACCCTTCCCCGAAGCCTGACCCTCACCCGTCCCCTAATCCTAACCCGTACGCTAACACTAACCCGCGCCCTCACACGCACGCTCCCCCTAAAGCGTTGCCGTACCCTCACCTGGACCCTAAACCGTCCCCGTCCCCTAACCCTAACCCTAGCCCGAACCCTAACCCTAACCCTTCCCCGAAGCCTGACCCTCACCCGTCCCCTAATCCTAACCCGTACGCTAACACTAACCCGCGCCCTCACACGCACGCTCCCCCTAAAGCGTTGCCGTACCCTCACCTGGACCCGAAACCGTCCCCGTCCCCTAACCCTAACCCTAGCCCGAACCCTAACCCTAACCCTTCCCCGAAGCCTGACCCTCACCCGTCCCCTAATCCTAACCCGTACGCTAACACTAACCCACTCCCTCACATGCACGCTCGCCCAAAAGCGTTGCCGTACCCTCACCTGGACCCTAAACCGTCCCCGTCCCCTAACCCTAACCCTAGCCCGAACCCTAACCCTAACCCTTCCCCGAAGCCTGACCCTCACCCGTCCCCTAATCCTAACCCGTACCCTAACACTAACCCGCGCCCTCACACGCACGCTCCCCCTAAAACGTTGCCGTACCCTCACCTGGACCCTAAACCGTCCCCGTCCCCTAACCCTAACCCTAGCCCGAACCCTAACCCTTCCCCGAAGCCTGACCCTCACCCGTCCCCTAATCCTAAACCGTACGCTAACACTAACCCGCGCCCTCACACGCACGCTCCCCCTAAAGCGTTGCCGTACCCTCACCTGGACCCTAAACCGTCCCCGTCCCCTAACCCTAACCCTAGCCCCAACCCTAACCCTAACCCTTCCCCGAAGCCTGACCCTCACCCGTCCCCTAATCCTAACCCGTACGCTAACACTAACCCGCGCCCTCACACGCACGCTCCCCCTAAAGCGTTGCCGTTCCCTCACCTGGACCCTAAACCGTCCCCGTCCCCTAACCCTAACCCTAGCCCGAACCCTAACCCTAACCCTTCCCCGAAGCCTGACCCTCACCCGTCCCCTAATCCTAACCCGTACGCTAACACTAACCCGCGCCCTCACACGCACGCTCCCCCTAAAGCGTTGCCGTACCCTCACCTGGACCCTAAACCGTCCCCGTCCCCTAACCCTAACCCTAGCCCGAACCCTAACCCTAACCCTTCCCCGAAGCCTGACCCTCACCCGTCGCCTAATCCTAACCCGTACGCTAACACTAACCCGCGCCCTCACACGCACGCTCCCCCTAAAGCGTTGCCGTACACTCACCTGGACCCTAAACCGTTTCCGTCCCCTAACCCTAACCCTAGCCCGAACCCTAACCCTAACCCTTCCCCGAAGCCTGACCCTCACCCGTCCCCTAAACCTAACCCCTACGCTAACACTAACCGGCGCCCTCACACGCACGCTCCCCCTAAAGCGTTGCCGTACCCTCACCTGGACGCTAAACCGTCCCCGTCCCCTAACCCTAACCCTAGCCCGAACCCTAACCCTAACCCTTCCCCGAAGCCTGACCCTCACCCGTCCCCTAATCCTAACCCGTACGCTAACACTAACCCGCGCCCTCACACGCACGCTCCCCCTAAAGCGTTGCCGTACCCTCACCTGGACCCGAAACCGTCCCCGTCCCCTAACCCTAACCCTAGCCCGAACCCTAACCCTAACCCTTCCCCGAAGCCTGACCCTCACCCGTCCCCTAATCCTAACCCGTACGCTAACACTAACCCACTCCCTCACATGCACGCTCGCCCAAAAGCGTTGCCGTACCCTCACCTGGACCCTAAACCGTCCCCGTCCCCTAACCCTAACCCTAGCCCGAACCCTAACCCTAACCCTTCCCCGAAGCCTGACCCTCACCCGTCCCCTAATCCTAACCCGTACCCTAACACTAACCCGCGCCCTCACACGCACGCTCCCCCTAAAACGTTGCCGTACCCTCACCTGGACCCTAAACCGTCCCCGTCCCCTAACCCTAACCCTAGCCCGAACCCTAACCCTTCCCCGAAGCCTGACCCTCACCCGTCCCCTAATCCTAAACCGTACGCTAACACTAACCCGCGCCCTCACACGCACGCTCCCCCTAAAGCGTTGCCGTACCCTCACCTGGACCCTAAACCGTCCCCGTCCCCTAACCCTAACCCTAGCCCCAACCCTAACCCTAACCCTTCCCCGAAGCCTGACCCTCACCCGTCCCCTAATCCTAACCCGTACGCTAACACTAACCCGCGCCCTCACACGCACGCTCCCCCTAAAGCGTTGCCGTTCCCTCACCTGGACCCTAAACCGTCCCCGTCCCCTAACCCTAACCCTAGCCCGAACCCTAACCCTAACCCTTCCCCGAAGCCTGACCCTCACCCGTCCCCTAATCCTAACCCGTACGCTAACACTAACCCGCGCCCTCACACGCACGCTCCCCCTAAAGCGTTGCCATACCCTCACCTGGACCCTAAACCGTCCCCGTCCCCTAACCCTAACCCTAGCCCGAACCCTAACCCTAACCCTTCCCCGAAGCCTGACCCTCACCCGTCGCCTAATCCTAACCCGTACGCTAACACTAACCCGCGCCCTCACACGCACGCTCCCCCTAAAGCGTTGCCGTACACTCACCTGGACCCTAAACCGTTTCCGTCCCCTAACCCTAACCCTAGCCCGAACCCTAACCCTAACCCTTCCCCGAAGCCTGACCCTCACCCGTCCCCTAAACCTAACCCCTACGCTAACACTAACCGGCGCCCTCACACGCACGCTCCCCCTAAAGCGTTGCCGTACCCTCACCTGGACGCTAAACCGTCCCCGTCCCCTAACCCTAACCCTAGCCCGAACCCTAACCCTAACCCTTCCCCGAAGCCTGACCCTCACCCGTCCCCTAATCCTAACCCGTACGCTAACACTAACCCGCGCCCTCACACGCACGCTCCCCCTAAAGCGTTGCCGTACCCTCACCTGGACCCTAAACCGTCCCCGTCCCCTAACCCTAACCCTAGCCCGATCCCTAACCCTAACCCTTCCCCGAAGCCTGACCCTCACCCGTCCCCTAATCCTAACCCGTACGCTAACACTAACCCGCGCCCTCACACGCACGCTCCCCCTAAAGCGTTGCCGTACCCTCACCTGGACCCTAAACCGTCCCCGTCCCCTAACCCTAACCCTAGCCCGAACCCTAACCCTAACCCTTCCCCGAAGCCTGACCCTCACCCGTCCCCTAATCCTAACCCCTACGCTAACACTAACCGGCGCCCTCACACGCACGCTCCCCCTAAAGCGTTGCCGTACCCTCACCTGGACGCTAAACCGTCCCCGTCCCCTAACCCTAACCCTAGCCCGAACCCTAACCCTAACCCTTCCCCGAAGCCTGACCCTCACCCGTCCCCTAATCCTAACCCGTACGCTAACACTAACCCACTCCCTCACACGCACGCTCGCCCAAAAGCGTTGCCGTACCCTCACCTGGACCCTAAACCGTCCCCGTCCTCTAACCCTAAACATAGCCCGAACCCTAACCCTAACCCTTCCCCGAAGCCTGACCCTCACCCGTCCCCTAATCCTAACCCGTACGCTAACACTAACCCGCGCCCTCACACGCACGCTCCCCCTAAAGCGTTGCCGTACCCTCACCTGGACCCTAAACCGTCCCCGTCCCCTAAGCCTAACCCTAGCCCGAACCCTAACCCTAACCCTTCCCCGAAGCCTGACCCTCACCCGTCCCCTAATCCTAACCCGTACGCTAACACTAACCCGCGCCCTCACACGCACGCTCCCCCTAAAGCGTTGCCGTACCCTCACCTGGACCCGAAACCGTCCCCGTCCCCTAACCCTAACCCTAGCCCGAACCCTAACCCTAACCCTTCCCCGAAGCCTGACCCTCACCCGTCCCCTAATCCTAACCCGTACGCTAACACTAACCCACTCCCTCACATGCACGCTCCCCCTAAAGCGTTGCCGTACCGTCACCTGGACCCTAAACCGTCCCCGTCCCCTAACCCTAACCCTAGCCCGAACCCTAACCCTAACCCTTCCCCGAAGCCTGACCCTCACCCGTCCCCTAATCCTAACCCGTACGCTAACACTAACCCGCGCCCTCACACGCACGCTCCCCCTAAAGCGTTGCCGTACCCTCACCTGGACCCTAAACCGTCCCCGTCCCCTAACCCTAACCCTAGCCCGAACCCTAACCCTAACCCTTCCCCGAAGCCTGACCCTCACCCGTCCCCTAATCCTAACCCGTACGCTAACACTAACCCGCGCCCTCACACGCACGCTCCCCCTAAAGCGTTGCCGTACCCTCACCTGGACCCGAAACCGTCCCCGTCCCCTAACCCTAACCCTAGCCCGAACCCTAACCCTAACCCTTCCCCGAAGCCTGACCCTCACCCGTCCCCTAATCCTAACCCGTACGCTAACACTAACCCACTCCCTCACATGCACGCTCGCCCAAAAGCGTTGCCGTACCCTCACCTGGACCCTAAACCGTCCCCGTCCCCTAACCCTAACCCTAGCCCGAACCCTAACCCTAAACCTTCCCCGAAGCCTGACCCTCACCCGTCCCCTAATCCTAACCCGTACCCTAACACTAACCCGCGCCCTCACACGCACGCTCCCCCTAAAACGTTGCCGTACCCTCACCTGGACCCTAAACCGTCCCCGTCCCCTAACCCTAACCCTAGCCCGAACCCTAACCCTTCCCCGAAGCCTGACCCTCACCCGTCCCCTAATCCTAAACCGTACGCTAACACTAACCCGCGCCCTCACACGCACGCTCCCCCTAAAGCGTTGCCGTACCCTCACCTGGACCCTAAACCGTCCCCGTCCCCTAACCCTAACCCTAGCCCCAACCCTAACCCTAACCCTTCCCCGAAGCCTGACCCTCACCCGTCCCCTAATCCTAACCCGTACGCTAACACTAACCCGCGCCCTCACACGCACGCTCCCCCTAAAGCGTTGCCGTTCCCTCACCTGGACCCTAAACCGTCCCCGTCCCCTAACCCTAACCCTAGCCCGAACCCTAACCCTAACCCTTCCCCGAAGCCTGACCCTCACCCGTCCCCTAATCCTAACCCGTACGCTAACACTAACCCGCGCCCTCACACGCACGCTCCCCCTAAAGCGTTGCCGTACCCTCACCTGGACCCTAAACCGTCCCCGTCCCCTAACCCTAACCCTAGCCCGAACCCTAACCCTAACCCTTCCCCGAAGCCTGACCCTCACCCGTCGCCTAATCCTAACCCGTACGCTAACACTAACCCGCGCCCTCACACGCACGCTCCCCCTAAAGCGTTGCCGTACACTCACCTGGACCCTAAACCGTTTCCGTCCCCTAACCCTAACCCTAGCCCGAACCCTAACCCTAACCCTTCCCCGAAGCCTGACCCTCACCCGTCCCCTAAACCTAACCCCTACGCTAACACTAACCGGCGCCCTCACACGCACGCTCCCCCTAAAGCGTTGCCGTACCCTCACCTGGACGCTAAACCGTCCCCGTCCCCTAACCCTAACCCTAGCCCGAACCCTAACCCTAACCCTTCCCCGAAGCCTGACCCTCACCCGTCCCCTAATCCTAACCCGTACGCTAACACTAACGCGCGCCCTCACACGCACGCTCCCCCTAAAGCGTTGCCGTACCCTCACCTGGACCCTAAACCGTCCCCGTCCCCTAACCCTAACCCTAGCCCGATCCCTAACCCTAACCCTTCCCCGAAGCCTGACCCTCACCCGTCCCCTAATCCTAACCCGTACGCTAACACTAACCCGCGCCCTCACACGCACGCTCCCCCTAAAGCGTTGCCGTACCCTCACCTGGACCCTAAACCGTCCCCGTCCCCTAACCCTAACCCTAGCCCGAACCCTAACCCTAACCCTTCCCCGAAGCCTGACCCTCACCCGTCCCCTAATCCTAACCCGTACGCTAACACTAACCCGCGCCCTCACACGCACGCTCCCCCTAAAGCGTTGCCGTACCCTCACCTGGACCCGAAACCGTCCCCGTCCCCTAACCCTAACCCTAGCCCGAACCCTAACCCTAACCCTTCCCCGAAGCCTGACCCTCACCCGTCCCCTAATCCTAACCCGTACGCTAACACTAACCCACTCCCTCACATGCACGCTCGCCCAAAAGCGTTGCCGTACCCTCACCTGGACCCTAAACCGTCCCCGTCCCCTAACCCTAACCCTAGCCCGAACCCTAACCCTAACCCTTCCCCGAAGCCTGACCCTCACCCGTCCCCTAATCCTAACCCGTACCCTAACACTAACCCGCGCCCTCACACGCACGCTCCCCCTAAAACGTTGCCGTACCCTCACCTGGACCCTAAACCGTCCCCGTCCCCTAACCCTAACCCTAGCCCGAACCCTAACCCTTCCCCGAAGCCTGACCCTCACCCGTCGCCTAATCCTAACCCGTACGCTAACACTAACCCGCGCCCTCACACGCACGCTCCCCCTAAAGCGTTGCCGTACACTCACCTGGACCCTAAACCGTTTCCGTCCCCTAACCCTAACCCTAGCCCGAACCCTAACCCTAACCCTTCCCCGAAGCCTGACCCTCACCCGTCCCCTAAACCTAACCCCTACGCTAACACTAACCGGCGCCCTCACACGCACGCTCCCCCTAAAGCGTTGCCGTACCCTCACCTGGACGCTAAACCGTCCCCGTCCCCTAACCCTAACCCTAGCCCGAACCCTAACCCTAACCCTTCCCCGAAGCCTGACCCTCACCCGTCCCCTAATCCTAACCCGTACGCTAACACTAACCCGCGCCCTCACACGCACGCACCCCCTAAAGCGTTGCCGTACCCTCACCTGGACCCTAAACCGTCCCCGTCCTCTAACCCTAAACATAGCCCGAACCCTAACCCTAACCCTTCCCCGAAGCCTGACCCTCACCCATCCCCTAATCCTAACCCGTACGCTAACACTAACCCGCGCCCTCACACGCACGCTCCCCCTAAAGCGTTGCCGTACCCTCACCTGGACCCTAAACCGTCCCCGTCCCCTAAGCCTAACCCTAGCCCGAACCCTAACCCTAACCCTTCCCCGAAGCCTGACCCTCACCCGTCCCCTAATCCTAACCCGTACGCTAACACTAACCCGCGCCCTCACACGCACGCTACCCCTAAAGCGTTGCCGTACCCTCACCTGGACCCGAAACCGTCCCCGTCCCCTAACCCTAACCCTAGCCCGAAACCTAACCCTAACCCTTCCCCGAAGCCTGACCCTCACCCGTCCCCTAATCCTAACCCGTACGCTAACACTAACCCACTCCCTCACATGCACGCTCGCCCAAAAGCGTTGCCGTACCCTCACCTGGACTCTAAACCGTCCCCGTCCCCTAACCCTAACCCTAGCCCGAACCCTAACCCTAACCCTTCCCCGAAGCCTGACCCTCACCCGTCCCCTAATCCTAACCCGTACCCTAACACTAACCCGCGCCCTCACACGCACGCTCCCCCTAAAACGTTGCCGTACCCTCACCTGGACCCTAAACCGTCCCCGTCCCCTAACCCTAACCCTAGCCCGAACCCTAACCCTTCCCAGAAGCCTGACCCTCACCCGTCCCCTAATCCTAACCCGTACGCTAACACTAACCCGCGCCCTCACACGCACGCTCCCCCTAAAGCGTTGCCGTGCCCTCACCTGGACCCTAAACCGTCCCCGTCCCCTAACCCTAACCCTAGCCCGAACCCTAACCCTAACCCTTCCCCGAAGCCTGACCC
>NW_027193157.1:0-53000 GCF_949987515.2 Delphinus delphis | reverse complement strand
TCGGGAGAGTGTTAGTAAAGCGTCTGGAATGTTGCACCCGAGTACCAGGGTACGAAAACTGAGACATATTTGAACACGTCTCCCGATCACATGGTTGATCATACTCTAGGTTCCACATGCATGTTTTAGCTGAAGGAAGAATACCTTAAACCTGGGTAGTTGAAACCCGTGGAATGGGTACCATGCAATATGACTTCAAAGGGTCTTCATTTGCTCACGAAACCTCTCCAATCCTATCACTGCTGCGTTTATGCCTCTGTACACATGCTTGATTCTCTTTTGGAGTCATAGCAATCCATAGGTTTTAAGATACTTACTAGTCAGGTACATTCTTAGGCGTTTAATATGGGGTGTTGAGTCCATTTCGTTGAGCAAGGAGTAGCTCTTGTCTATTCCATATTTGGCTTAAGGAATTTTATCTGTGCTCATTTCAATCTCTGGTTTTATGCAGCACCCCAACTCACCTTTACCCTTAAGCAAGCATAAGTTGGTTTTCTAAATTTGAGACCCTGTTCTGTTCTGTAATTCAGTTCCTGTGTAGCCAAGTTTACATTCCGTGTATTACTGATATCTTATGATGTTTCTTTTTCTGTGTGACTTATTTCAGTTAGAATCATCGTACCTGAATCCACTCATTATGCTGCTACGGGCCTGATGACATAGATTTCATTGCTGAGTGATACTGCATTGTACGTAAGTACCACAAGTTCTTTATCCATTTTTCACTTTCTGTGATATTGAACTTGTACGGTAAACGAGGTTCTTGTAAACAGAGGCGTCCCAAACTTTGGGGTGGCTGTGTCTTTTTGATTTTAATTTCCCTAAGCTATAGGACCATAAGTGGAAGTGCCCTAGGCTCTGTTGCTTTGTTTTTTAGATGTTTCAGGAAACACCATACACTTCTCCCGAGTGTCAGTTGGCAATTTACATCCCGCCCATCAGCATAACAAGGCTCCCAGTTCTCCATGGCCTGTCCTGCCTTTCTGGATTTTACACTCTTTTCAGATGGCCCTTTTGACCGGGGGGAAGTGAGACTTCATTGTAGTGCAGATTTCCTTTGCAAGCTTGTTTGGTTGGCCAAAAAGGGCGTATGCGTTTTTTCCTGAATATATTCAGGAAAAAACGCATACGCCCTTTTTGGCCAAGTGCATCATTGTGGACGTTCTGCCTCTTTTCCTATGCTTTCAATGCAATTCCAGTCTACCTCCTGAAATCGGTTTCCTGCAATTCTGCCCCGCTTTCAAGTCCTCTTGGCAGCCTTACTTCAGTCTATTTTTGGACGATAGCTGTCATTTATAACTCTGCAGGTTTGTGAATTACAGTGCCCCTGAGCTCCTATCTTCAACTCGCTTTCTTTTGAGCTGGCCGCAACACCGCAGGATGGCTTCAGGCCCTAATCTGGTTCCGGCACGGCACGCTGAGCCTTTGGTTAATTCCTCTTCCTGGTGGGAAATGAGAGTTAAATTTGCCCGTCCAGACACCTCCAGCTAGCCTCTCATTGGTTCTCGCTATTCCTGTTCATCTTCCGCAGAAATTGCAAACTGGGCCAAACAGGAGGTTAAAGGGACTGACTCTCCAAGTCGGGAGAGTGTTAGTAAAGCGTCTGGAATGTTGCACCCGAGTACCAGGGTACGAAAACTGAGACATATTTGAACACGTCTCCCGATCACATGGTTGATCATACTCTAGGTTCCACATGCATGTTTTAGCTGAAGGAAGAATACCTTAAACCTGGGTAGTTGAAACCCGTGGAATGGGTACCATGCAATATGACTTCAAAGGGTCTTCATTTGCTCACCAAACCTCTCCAATCGTATCACTGCTGCGTTTATGCCTCTGTACACATGCTTGATTCTCTTTTGGAGACATAGCAATCCATAGGTTTTAAGATACTTACTAGTCAGGTACATTCTTAGGCGTTTAATATGGGGTGTTGAGTCCATTTCGTTGAGCAAGGAGTAGCTCTTGTCTATTCCATATTTGGCTTAAGGAACTTTATCTGTGCTCATTTCAATCTCTGGTTTTATGCAGCACCCCAACTCACCTTTATCCTTAAGCAAGAATAAGTTGGTTTTCTAAATTTGAGACCCTGTTCTGTTCTGTAATTCAGTTCCTGTGTAGCCAAGTTTACATTCCATGTATTACTGATATCTTATGATGTTTCTTTTTCTGTGTGACTTATTTCAGTTAGAATCATCATACCTGAATCCACTCATTGTGCTGCTAAGGGCCTGATGACACAGATTTCATTGCTGAGTGATATTGCTTTGTAAGTGAATACCACAACTTCTTTATCCATTTTTCACTTTCTGCGATGTTGAACTTGTACTGTAAACGATGTTCTTGTAAACAGAGGCGTTCCAAACTTTGGGGTGGCTGTGTCTTTTTGATTTTAATTTCCCTAAGCTATAGGACCATAAGTGGAAGTGCCCTAGGTTCTGTTGCTTTGTTTTTTAGATGTTTCAGGAAACACCATACACTTCTCCCGAGTGGTTGTTGGCAATTTACATCCCGCCCATCAGCATAACAAGGCTCCCAGTTCTCCATGGCCTGTCCTGCCTTTCTGGATTTTACACTTTTTTCAGATGGCCCTTTTGACCGGGGGGAAGTGAGACTTCATTGTAGTGCAGATTTCCTTTGCAAGCTTGCTTGGTTGGCCAAAAAGGGCGTATGCGTTTTTTCCTGAATATATTCAGGAAAAAACGCATACGCCCTTTTTGGCCAAGTGCATCATTGTGGACGTTCTGCCTCTTTTCCTATGCTTTCAATGCAATTCCAGTCTACCTCCTGAAATCGGTTTCCTGCAATTCTGCCCCGCTTTCAAGTCCTCTTGGCAGCCTTACTTCAGTCTATTTTTGGACGATAGCTGTCATTTATAACTCTGCAGGTTTGTGAATTACAGTGCCCCTGAGCTCCTTTCTTCAACTCGCTTTCTTTTGAGCTGGCCGCAACACCGCAGGATGGCTTCAGGCCCTAATATGGTTCCGGCACGGCACGCTGAGCCTTTGGTTATTTCCTCTTCCTGGTGGGAAATGAGAGTTAAATTTGCCCGTCCAGACACCTCCAGCTAGTCTCTCATTGGTTCTCGCTATTCCTGTTCATCTTCCGCAGAAATTGCAAACTGGGCCAAACAGGAGGTTAAAGGCGCTGACTCTCCAAGTGGGGAGAGTGTTAGTAAAGCGTCTGGAATGTTGCACCCGAGTACCAGGGGAGGAAAACTGAGACATATTTGAACACGTCTCCCGTTCACATGGTCGATCATACTTGGGTTCCACATACATGTTTTAGCTGAAGGAAGAATACCTTAAACCTGGAGAGTTAAGACCCGTGGAATGGGTACCATGCAATATGACTTCAAAGGGTCTTCATTTGCTCACCGAACCTCTCCAATCCTATCACTGCTGCGTTTATGCCCCTGTACACATGCTAGATTCTCTTTCAGAGACATAGCAATCCATAGGTTTTAAGATACTTACTAGTCAGGTACATTTTTAGGCGTTTAATATGCGGTGTTGAGTCCATTTCGTTGAGCAAGGAGTAGCTCTTGTCTATTCCATATTTGGCTTAAGGAACTTTATCTGTGCTCATTTCAATCTCTGGTTTTATGCAGCACCCCAACTCACCTTTATCCTTAAGCAAGAATAAGTTGGTTTTCTAAATTTGAGACCCTGTTCTGTTCTGTAATTCAGTTCCTGTGTAGCCAAGTTTACATTCCATGTATTACTGATATCTTATGATGTTTCTTTTTCTGTGTGACTTATTTCAGTTAGAATCATCATACTTGAATCCACTCATTGTGCTGCTAAGGGCCTGATGACACAGATTTCATTGCTGAGTGATATTGCTTTGTAAGTAAATACCACAACTTCTTTATCCATTTTTCACTTTCTGTGATGTTGAACTTGTACTGTAAACGAGGTTCTTGTAAACAGAGCCATTCCAAACTTTGGGGTGGCTGTGTCTTTTTGATTTTAATTTCCCTAAGCTATAGGACCATAAGTGGAAGTGCCCTAGGTTCTGTTGCTTTGTTTTTTAGATGTTTCAGGAAACACCATACACTTCTCCCGAGTGGTTGTTGGCAATTTACATCCCGCCCATCAGCATAACAAGGCTCCCAGTTCTCCATGGCCTGTCCTGCCTTTCTGGATTTTACACTTTTTTCAGATGGCCCTTTTGACCGGGGGGAAGTGAGACTTCATTGTAGTGCAGATTTCCTTTGCAAGCTTGCTTGGTTGGCCAAAAAGGGCGTATGCGTTTTTTCCTGAATATATTCAGGAAAAAACGCATACGCCCTTTTTGGCCAAGTGCATCATTGTGGACGTTCTGCCTCTTTTCCTATGCTTTCAATGCAATTCCAGTCTACCTCCTGAAATCGGTTTCCTGCAATTCTGCCCCGCTTTCAAGTCCTCTTGGCAGCCTTACTTCAGTCTATTTTTGGACGATAGTTGTCATTTATAACTCTGCAGGTTTGTGAATTACAGTGCCCCTGAGCTCCTTTCTTCAACTCGCTTTCTTTTGAGCTGGCCGCAACACCGCAGGATGGCTTCAGGCCCTAATATGGTTCCGGCACGGCACGCTGAGCCTTTGGTTATTTCCTCTTCCTGGTGGGAAATGAGAGTTAAATTTGCCCGTCCAGACACCTCCAGCTAGTCTCTCATTGGTTCTCGCTATTCCTGTTCATCTTCCGCAGAAATTGCAAACTGGGCCAAACAGGAGGTTAAAGGCGCTGACTCTCCAAGTGGGGAGAGTGTTAGTAAAGCGTCTGGAATGTTGCACCCGAGTACCAGGGGAGGAAAACTGAGACATATTTGAACACGTCTCCCGTTCACATGGTCGATCATACTTGGGTTCCACATACATGTTTTAGCTGAAGGAAGAATACCTTAAACCTGGAGAGTTAAGACCCGTGGAATGGGTACCATGCAATATGACTTCAAAGGGTCTTCATTTGCTCACCGAACCTCTCCAATCCTATCACTGCTGCGTTTATGCCCCTGTACACATGCTAGATTCTCTTTCAGAGACATAGCAATCCATAGGTTTTAAGATACTTACTAGTCAGGTACATTTTTAGGCGTTTAATATGCAGTGTTGAGTCCATTTCGTTGAGCAAGGAGTAGCTCTTGTCTATTCCATATTTGGCTTAAGGAACTTTATCTGTGCTCATTTCAATCTCTGGTTTTATGCAGCACCCCAACTCACCTTTCCCCTTAAGCAAGCATAAATTGGTTTTCTAAATTTGAGACCCTGTTCTGTTTTGGAATTCAGTTCCTGTGTAGCCAAGTTTACATTCCGTGTATTAGTGATATCTTATGATGTTTGTTTTTCTGTGTGACTTATTTCAGTTAGAATCATCGTACCTGAATCCACTCATTGTGCTGGTAAGGGCCTGATGACACAGATTTCATTGCTGAGTGGTATTGCTTTGTAAGTAAATACCGCAACTTCTTTATCCATTTTTCACTTTCTGCGATGTTGAACTTGTACTGTAAACGAGGTTCTTGTAAACAGAGCCGTTCCAAACTTTGGGGTGGCTGTGTCTTTTTGATTTTAATTTCCCTAAGCTATAGGACCATAAGTGGAAGTGCCCTAGGCTCTGTTGCTTTGTTTTTTCGATGTTTCAGGAAACAACATACACTTCTTCCGAATGTCTGTTGGCAATTTACATTCCGCCCATCAGCATAACAAGGCTCCCAGTTCTCCATGGCCTGTCCTGCCTTTCTGGATTTTACACTTTTTTCAGATGGCCCTTTTGACCGGGGGGAAGTGAGACTTCATTGTAGTGCAGATTTCCTTTGCAAGCTTGCTTGGTTGGCCAAAAAGGGCGTATGCGTTTTTTCCTGAATATATTCAGGAAAAAACGCCTACGCCCTTTTTGGCCAAGTGCATCATTGTGGACGTTCTGCCTCTTTTCCTATGCTTTCAATGCAATTCCAGTCTACCTCCTGAAATCGGTTTCCTGCAATTCTGCCCCGTTTCAAGTCCTCTTGGCAGCCTTACTTCAGTCTATTTTTGGACGATAGCTGTCATTTATAACTCTGCAGGTTTGTGAATTACAGTGCCCCTGAGCTCCTTTCTTCAACTCGCTTTCTTGTGACCTGGCCGCAACACCGCAGGATGGCTTCAGGCCCTAATCTGGTTCCGGCACGGCACGCTGAGCCTTTGGTTATTTCCTCTTCCTGGTGGGAAATGAGAGTTAAATTTGCCCGTCCAGACACCTCCAGCTAGTCTCTCATTGGTTCTCGCTATTCCTGTTCATCTTCCGCAGAAATTGCAAACTGGGCCAAACAGGAGGTTAAAGGCGCTGACTCTCCAAGTCGGGAGAGTGTTAGTAAAGCGTCTGGAATGTTGCACCCGAGTACCAGGGTACGAAAACTGAGACATATTTGAACACGTCTCCCGATCACATGGTTGATCATACTCTGGGATCCACATGCATGTTTTAGCTGAAGTAAGAATACCTAAAACCTGGGTAGTTGAAACCCGTGGAATGGGTACCATGCAATATGACTTCAAAGGGTCTGCATTTGCTCACCAAACCTCTCCAATCCTATCACTGCTGCGTTTATGCCCCTGTACACATGCTTGATTCTCCTTCAGAGACATAGCAATCCATAGGTTTTAAGATACTTACTAGTCAGGTACATTCTTAGGCGTTTAATATGGGGTGTTGAGTCCATTTCGTTGAGCAAGGAGTAGCTCTTGTCTATTCCATATTTGGCTTAAGGAACTTTATCTGTGCTCATTTCAATCTCTGGTTTTATGCAGCACCCCAACTCACCTTTCCCCTTAAGCAAGCATAAGTTGGTTTTCTAAATTTGAGACCCAGTTCTGTTCTGTAATTCAGTTCCTGTGTAGCCAAGTTTACATTCCGTGTAGTAGTGATATCTTATGATGTTTCTTTTTCTGTGTGACTTATTTCAGTTAGAATCATCATACCTTAATCCACTCATTATGCTGCTACGGGCCTGATGACATAGATTTCATTGCTGAGTGATACAGCATTGTACGTAAGTACCACAAGTTCTTTATCCATTTTTCACTTTCTGTGATATTGAACTTGTACGGTAAACGAGATTCTTATAAACAGAGGTGTCCCAAACTTTGGGGTGGCTGTGTCTTTTTAATTTTAATTTCCCTAAGCTATAGGACCATAAGTGGAAGTGCCCTAGGCTCTGTTGCTTTGTTTTTTAGATGTTTCAGGAAACACCATACACTTCTCCCAAGTGTCTGTTGGCAATTTACATCCCACCCATCAGCATAACAAGGCTCCCAGTTCTCCATGGCCTGTCCTGCCTTTCTGGATTTTACACTTTTTTCAGATGGCCCTTTTGACCGGGGGGAAGTGAGACTTCATTGTAGTGCAGATTTCCTTTGCAAGCTTGCTTGGTTGGCCAAAAAGGGCGTATGCGTTTTTTCCTGAATATATTCAGGAAAAAACGCATACGCCCTTTTTGGCCAAGTGCATCATTGTGGACGTTCTGCCTCTTTTCCTATGCTTTCAATGCAATTCCAGTCTACCTCCTGAAATCGGTTTCCTGCAATTCTGCCCCGCTTTCAAGTCCTCTTGGCAGCCTTACCTCAGTCTATTTTTGGACGATAGCTGTCATTTATAACTCTGCAGGTTTGTGAATTACAGTGCCCCTGAGCTCCTTTCTTAAACTCGCTTTCTTTTGACCTGGCCGCAACACCGCAGGATGGCTTCAGGCCCTAATATGGTTCCGGCACGGCACGCTGAGCCTCTGGTTATTTCCTCTTCCTGGTGGGAAATGAGAGTTAAATTTGCCCGTCCAGACACCTCCAGCTAGTCTCTCATTGGTTCTCGCTATTCCTGTTCATCTTCCGCAGAAATTGCAAACTGGGCCAAACAGGAGGTTAAAGGGACTGACGCTCCAAGTCGGGAGAGTGTTAGTAAAGCGTCTGGAATGTTGTACCCGAGTACCAGGGGAGGAAAACTGAGACATATTTGAACACGTCTCCCGATCACATGGTTGATCATACTCTGGGTTCCACATGCATGTTTTAGCTGAAGGAAGAATACCTAAAACCTGGGTAGTTGAAACCCGTGGAATGGGTACCATGCAATATGACTTCAAAGGGTCTTCATTTGCTCACCGAACCTCTCCAATCCTATCACTGCTGCGTTTATGCCCCTGTACACATGCTTGCTTCTCTTTCGGAGACATAGCAATCCATAGGTTTTAAGATACTTACTAGTCAGGTACATTCTTAGGCGTTTAATATGCGGTGTTGAGTCCATTTCGTTGAGCAAGGAGTAGCTCTTGTCTATTCCATATTTGGCTTAAGGAACTTTATCTGTGCTCATTTCAATCTCTGGTTTTATGCAGCACCCCAACTCACCTTTCCCCTTAAGCAAGCATAAATTGGTTTTCTAAATTTGAGACCCTGTTCTGTTTTGGAATTCAGTTCCTGTGTAGCCAAGTTTACATTCCGTGTATTAGTGATATCTTATGATGTTTCTTTTTCTGTGTGACTTATTTCAGTTAGAATCATCATACCTGAATCCACTCATTGTGCTGGTAAGGGCCTGATGACACAGATTTCATTGCTGAGTGGTACTGCTTTGTAAGTAAATACCACAACTTCTTTATCCATTTTTCACTTTCTGCGATGTTGAACTTGTACTGTAAACGAGGTTCTTGTAAACAGAGCCGTTCCAAACTTTGGGGTGGCTGTGTCTTTTTGATTTTAATTTCCCTAAGCTATAGGACCATAAGTGGAAGTGCCCTAGGCTCTGTTGCTTTGTTTTTTCGATGTTTCAGGAAACAACATACACTTCTCCCGAATGTCTGTTGGCAATTTACATCCCGCCCATCAGCATAACAAGGCTCCCAGTTCTCCATGGCCTGTCCTGCCTTTCTGGATTTTACACTTTTTTCAGATGGCCCTTTTGACCGGGGGGAAGTGAGACTTCATTGTAGTGCAGATTTCCTTTGCAAGCTTGCTTGGTTGGCCAAAAAGGGCGTATGCGTTTTTTCCTGAATATATTCAGGAAAAAACGCATACGCCCTTTTTGGCCAAGTGCATCATTGTGGACGTTCTGCCTCTTTTCCTATGCTTGAAATGCAATTCCAGTCTACCTCCTGAAATCGGTTTCCTGCAATTCTGCCCCGTTTCAAGTCCTCTTGGCAGCCTTACTTCAGTGTATTTTTGGACGATAGCTGTCATTTATAACTCTGCAGGTTTGTGAATTACAGTGCCCCTGAGCTCCTTTCTTCAACTCGCTTTCTTTTGAGCTGGCCGCAACACCGCAGGATGGCTTCAGGCCCTAATCTGTTTCCGGCACGGCACGCTGAGCCTTTGGTTATTTCCTCTTCCTGGTGGGAAATGAGAGTTAAATTTGCCCGTCCAGACACCTCCAGCTAGTCTCTCATTGGTTCTCGCTATTCCTGTTCATCTTCCGCAGAAATTGCAAACTGGGCCAAACAGGAGGTTAAAGGCGCTGACTCTCCAAGTCGGGAGAGTGTTAGTAAAGCGTCTGGAATGTTGCACCCGAGTACCAGGGTACGAAAACTGAGACATATTTGAACACGTCTCCCGATCACATGGTTGATCATACTCTGGGTTCCACATGCATGTTTTAGCTGAAGGAAGAATACCTTAAACCTGGGTAGTTGAATCCCGTGGAATGGGTACCATGCAATATGACTTCAAAGGGTCTTCATTTGCTCACCAAACCTCTCCAATCCTATCACTGCTGCGTTTATGCCCCTGTACACATGCTTGATTCTCCTTCAGAGACATAGCAATCCATAGGTTTTAAGATACTTACTAGTCAGGTACATTCTTAGGCGTTTAATATGGGGTGTTGAGTCCATTTCGTTGAGCAAGGAGTAGCTCTTGTCTATTCCATATTTGGCTTAAGGAACTTTATCTGTGCTCATTTCAATCTCTGGTTTTATGCAGCACCCCAACTCACCTTTCCCCTTAAGCAAGCATAAGTTGGTTTTCTAAATTTGAGACCCAGTTCTGTTCTGTAATTCAGTTCCTGTGTAGCCAAGTTTACATTCCGTGTATTACTGATATCTTATGATGTTTCTTTTTCTGTGTGACTTATTTCAGTTAGAATCATCGTACCTGAATCCACTCATTATGCTGCTACGGGCCTGATGACATAGATTTCATTGCTGAGTGATACTGCATTGTACGTAAGTACCACAAGTTCTTTATCCATTTTTCACTTTCTGTGATATTGAACTTGTACGGTAAACGAGATTCTTGTAAACAGAGGTGTCCCAAACTTTGGGGTGGCTGTGTCTTTTTGATTTTAATTTCCCTAAGCTATAGGACCATAAGTGGCAGTGCCCTAGGCTCTGTTGCTTTGTTTTTTAGATGTTTCAGGAAACACCATACACTTCTCCCAAGTGTCTGTTGGCAATTTACATCCCGCCCATCAGCATAACAAGGCTCCCAGTTCTCCATGGCCTGTCCTGCCTTTCTGGATTTTACACTTTTTTCAGATGGCCCTTTTGACCGGGGGGAAGTGAGACTTCATTGTAGTGCAGATTTCCTTTGCAAGCTTGCTTGGTTGGCCAAAAAGGGCGTATGCGTTTTTTCCTGAATATATTCAGGAAAAAACGCATACGCCCTTTTTGGCCAAGTGCATCATTGTGGACGTTCTGCCTCTTTTCCTATGCTTTCAATGCAATTCCAGTCTACCTCCTGAAATCGGTTTCCTGCAATTCTGCCCCGCTTTCAAGTCCTCTTGGCAGCCTTACTTCAGTCTATTTTTGGACGATAGCTGTCATTTATAACTCTGCAGGTTTGTGAATTACAGTGCCCCTGAGCTCCTTTCTTAAACTTGCTTTCTTGTGACCTGGCCGCAACACCGCAGGATGGCTTCAGGCCCTAATATGGTTCCGGCACGGCACGCTGAGCCTCTGGTTATTTCCTCTTCCTGGTGGGAAATGAGAGTTAAATTTGCCCGTTCAGACACCTCCAGGTAGTCTCTCATTGGTTCTCGCTATTCCTGTTCATCTTCCGCAGAAATTGCAAACTGGGCCAAACAGGAGGTTAAAGGGACTGACTCTCCAAGTCGGGAGAGTGTTAGTAAAGCGTCTGGAATGTTGCACCCGAGTACCAGGGTACGAAAACTGAGACATATTTGAACACGTCTCCCGATCACATGGTTGATCATACTCTAGGTTCCACATGCATGTTTTAGCTGAAGGAAGAATACCTTAAACCTGGGTAGTTGAAACCCGTGGAATGGGTACCATGCAATATGACTTCAAAGGGTCTTCATTTGCTCACCGAACCTCTCCAATCCTATCACTGCTGCGTTTATGCCCCTGTACACACGCTTGATTCTCTTTCGGAGACATAGCAATCCATAGGTTTTAAGATACTTACTAGTCAGGTACATTCTTAGGCGTTTAATATGCGGTGTTGAGTCCATTTCGTTGAGCAAGGAGTAGCTCTTGTCTATTCCATATTTGGCTTAAGGAACTTTATCTGTGCTCATTTCAATCTCTGGTTTTATGCAGCACCCCAACTCACCTTTCCCCTTAAGCAAGCATAAGTTAGTTTTCTAAATTTGAGACCCTGTTCTGTTTTGGAATTCAGTTCCTGTGTAGCCAAGTTTACATTGCGTGTATTACTGATATCTTATGATGTTTCTTTTTCTCTGTGACTTATTTCAGTTAGAATCATCGTACCTGAATCCACTCATTATGCTGCTACGGGCCTGATGACATAGATTTCATTGCTGAGTGATACTGCATTGTACGTAAGTACCACAAGTTCTTTATCCATTTTTCACTTTCTGTGATATTGAACTTGTACGGTAAACGAGGTTCTTGTAAACAGAGCCGTCCCAAACTTTGGGGTGGCTGTGTCTTTTTGATTTTAATTTCCCTAAGCTATAGGACCATAAGTGGAACTGCCCTAAGCTCTGTTGCTTTGTTTCTTAGATGTTTCAGGAAACACCATACACTTCTCCCGAGTGTCTGTTGGCAATTTACATCCCGCCCATCAGCATAACAAGGCTCCCAGTTCTCCATGGCCTGTCCTGCCTTTCTGGATTTTACACTTTTTTCAGATGGCCCTTTTGACCGGGGGGAAGTGAGACTTCATTGTAGTGCAGATTTCCTTTGCAAGCTTGCTTGGTTGGCCAAAAAGTGCGTATGCGTTTTTTCCTGAATATATTCAGGAAAAAACGCATACGACCTTTTTGGCCAAGTGCATCATTGTGGACGTTCTGCCTCTTTTCCTATGCTTTCAATGCAATTCCAGTCTACCTCCTGAAATCGGTTTCCTGCAATTCTGCCCCGTTTCAAGTACTCTTGGCAGCCTTACTTCAGTCTATTTTTGGACGATAGCTGTCATTTATAACTCTGCAGGTTTGTGAATTACAGTGCCCCTGAGCTCCTATCTTCAACTCGCTTTCTTTTGAGCTGGCCACAACACCGCAGGATGGCTTCAGGCCCTAATCTGGTTCCGGCACGGCACGCTGAGCCTTTGGTTAATTCCTCTTCCTGGTGGGAAATGAGAGTTAAATTTGCCCGTCCAGACACCTCCAGCTAGCCTCTCATTGGTTCTCGCTATTCCTGTTCATCTTCCGTAGAAATTGCAAACTGGGCCAAACAGGAGGTTAAAGGGACTGACTCTCCACGTCGGGAGAGTGTTAGTAAAGCGTCTGGAATGTTGCACCCGAGTACCAGGGTACGAAAACTGAGACATATTTGAACACGTCTCCCGATCACATGGTTGATCATACTCTAGGTTCCACATGCATGTTTTAGCTGAAGGAAGAATACCTTAAACCTGGGTAGTTGAAACCCGTGGAATGGGTACCATGCAATATGACTTCAAAGGGTCTTCATTTGCTCACCGAACCTCTCCAATCCTATCACTGCTGCGTTTATGCCCCTGTACACATGCTTGATTCTCTTTCGGAGACATAGCAATCCATAGGTTTTAAGATACTTACTAGTCAGGTACATTCTTAGGCGTTTAATATGCAATGTTGAGTCCATTTCGTTGAGCAAGGAGTAGCTCTTGTCTATTCCATATTTGGCTTAAGGAACTTTATCTGTGCTCATTTCAATCTCTGGTTTTATGCAGCACCCCAACTCACCTTTCCCCTTAAGCAAGCATAAGTTGGTTTTCTAAATTTGAGACCCTGTTCTGTTCTGTAATTCAGTTCCTGTGTAGCCAAGTTTCCATTCCGTGTATTACTGATATCTTATGATGTTTCTTTTTCTGTGTGACTTATTTCAGTTAGAATCATCATACATGAATCCACTCATTGCGCTGCTAAGGGCCTGATGACACAGATTTCATTGCTGAGTGATATTGCTTTGTAAGTGAATACCACAACTTCTTTATCCATTTTTCACTTTCTGTGATGTTGAACTTGTACTGTAAACGAGGTTCTTGTAAACAGAGGCGTCCCAAACTTTGGGGTGGCTGTGTCTTTTTGATTTTAATTTCCCTAAGCTATAGGACCATAAGTGGAAGTGCCCTAGGTTCTGTTGCTTTGTTTTTTAGATGTTTCAGGAAACACCATACACTTCTCCCGAGTGTCTGTTGGCAATTTACATCCCGCCCATCAGCATAACAAGGCTCCCAGTTCTCCATGGCCTGTCCTGCCTTTCTGGATTTTACACTTTTTTCAGATGGCCCTTTCGACCGGGGGGAAGTGAGACTTCATTGTAGTGCAGATTTCCTTTGCAAGCTTGCTTGGTTGGCCAAAAAGGGCGTATGCGTTTCTTCCTGAATATATTCAGGAAGAAACGCATACGCCCTTTTTGGCCAAGTGCATCATTGTGGACGTTCTGCCTCTTTTCCTATGCTTTCAATGCAATTCCTGTCTACCTCCTGAAATCGGTTTCCTGCAATTCTGCCCTGCTTTCAAGTCCTCTTGGCAGCCTTACTTCAGTATATTTTTGGACGATAGCTGTCATTTATAACTCTGCAGGTTTGTGCATTACAGTGCCCCTGAGCTCCTTTCTTCAACTCGCTTTCTTGTGACCTGGCCGCAACCCCGCAGGATGGCTTCAGGCCCTAATCTGGTTCCGGACAGGCATGCTGAGCCTTTGGTTAATTCCTCTTCTTGGTGGGAAGTGAGAGTTAAATTTGCCCGTCCAGACACCTCCAGCTAGCCTCTCATTGGTTCTCGCTATTCCTGTTCATCTTCTGCAGAAATTGCAAACTGGGCCAAACAGCAGGTTAAAGGGACTGACTCTCCAAGTCTGGAGAGTGTTACTAAAGCGTCTGGAATGTTGCACCCGAGTACCAGGGGAGGAAAACTGAGACATATTTGAACACGTCTCCCGTTCTCATGGTTGATCATACTCTGGGTTCCACATGCATGTTTTAGCTGAAGGAAGAATACCTTAAACCTGGAGAGTTGAGACCCGTGTAATGGGTACCATGCAATATGAATTCAAAGGGTCTTCATTTGCTCACCGAACCTCTCCAATCGTATCACTGCTGCGTTTATGCCCCTGTACACACGCTTGATTCTCTTTTGGAGACATAGTAATCCATAGGTTTTAAGATACTTACTAGTCAGGTACATTCTTAGGCGTTTAATATGCGGTGTTGAGTCCATTTCGTTGAGCAAGGAGTAGCTCTTGTCTATTCCATATTTGGCTTAAGGAACTTTATCTGTGCTCATTTCAATCTCTGGTTTTATGCAGCACCCCAACTCACCTTTACCCTTAAGCAAGCATAAGTTGGTTTTCTAAATTTGAGACCCTGTTCTGTTTTGGAATGCAGTTCCTGTGTAGCCAAGTTTACATTCCGTGTATTAGTGATATCTTATGATGTTTCTTTTTCTGTGTGACTTATTTCAGTTAGAATCATCGTACCTGAATCCACTCATTATGCTGCTACGGGCCTGATGACATAGATTTCATTGCTGAGTGATACTGCATTGTACGTAAGTGCCACAAGTTCTTTATCCATTTTTCACTTTCTGTGATATTGAACTTGTACGGTAAACGAGGTTCTTGTAAACGGAGGCGTCCCAAACTTTGGGGTGGCTGTGTCTTTTTTATTTTAATTTCCCTAAGCTATAGGACCATAAGTGGCAGTGCCCTAGGCTCTGTTGCTTTGTTTTTTAGATGTTTCAGGAAACACCATACACTTCTCCTGAGTGTCTGTTGGCAATTTACATCCCGCCCATCAGCATAACAAGGCTCCCAGTTCTCCATGGCCTGTCCTGCCTTTCTGGATTTTACACTTTTTTCAGATGGCCCTTTTGACCGGGGGGAAGTGAGACTTCATTGTAGTGCAGATTTCCTTTGCAAGCTTGCTTGGTTGGCCAAAAAGGGCGTATGCGTTTTTTCCTGAATATATTCAGGAAAAAACGCATACGCCCTTTTTGGCCAAGTGCATCATTGTGGACGTTCTGCCTCTTTTCCTATGCTTTCAATGCAATTCCAGTCTACCTCCTGAAATCGGTTTCCTGCAATTCTGCCCCGCTTTCAAGTCCTCTTGGCAGCCTTACTTCAGTATAGTTTTGGACGATAGCTGTCATTTATAACTCTGCAGGTTTGTGAATTACAGTGCCCCTGAGCTCCTTTCTTCAACTCGTTTTCTTCTGACCTGGCCGCAACACCACAGGATGTCTTCAGGCCCTAATCTGGTTCTGGCACGGCATGCTGAGCCTTTGGTTAATTCCTCTTCCTGGTGGGAAATGAGAGTTAAATTTGCCCATCCAGACACCTCCAGCTAGTCTCTCATTGGTTCTCGCTATTCCTGTTCATCTTCCACAGAAATTGCAAACTGGGCCAAACAGGAGGTTAAAGGGACTGACTCTCCAAGTGGGGAGAGTGTTAGTAAAGTGTCTGGAATGTTGCACCTGAGTACCAGGGTACGAAAACTGAGACATATTTGAACACGTCTCCCGATCACATGGTTGATCATACTCTAGGTTCCACATGCATGTTTTAGCTGAAGGAAGAATACCTTAAACCTGGGTAGTTGAAACCCGTGGAATGGGTACCATGCAATATGACTTCAAAGGGTCTTCATTTGCTCACCGAACCTCTCCAATCCTATCACTGCTGCGTTTATGCCCCTGTACACATGCTTGATTCTCTTTCGGAGACACAGCAATCCATAGGTTTTAAGATACTTACTAGTCAGGTACATTCTTAGGCGTTTAATATGCGGTGTTGAGTCCATTTCGTTGAGCAAGGAGTAGCACTTGTCTATTCCATATTTGACTTAAGGAACTTTATCTGTGCTCATTTCAATCTCTGGTTTTATGCAGCACCCCAACTCACCTTTCCCCTTAAGCAAGCATAAATTGGTTTTCTAAATTTGAGACCCTGTTCTGTTTTGGAATTCAGTTCCTGTGTAGCCAAGTTTACATTCCGTGTATTAGTGATATCTTATGATGTTTGTTTTTCTGTGTGACTTATTTCAGTTAGAATCATCGTACCTGAATCCACTCATTGTGCTGGTAAGGGCCTGATGACACAGATTTCATTGCTGAGTGGTATTGCTTTGTAAGTAAATACCGCAACTTCTTTATCCATTTTTCACTTTCTGCGATGTTGAACTTGTACTGTAAACGAGGTTCTTGTAAACAGAGCCGTTCCAAACTTTGGGGTGGCTCTGTCTTTTTGATTTTAATTTCCCTAAGCTATAGGACCATAAGTGGAAGTGCCCTAGGCTCTGTTGCTTTGTTTTTTCGATGTTTCAGGAAACAACATACACTTCTTCCGAATGTCTGTTGGCAATTTACATTCCGCCCATCAGCATAACAAGGCTCCCAGTTCTCCATGGCCTGTCCTGCCTTTCTGGATTTTACACTTTTTTCAGATGGCCCTTTTGACCGGGGGGAAGTGAGACTTCATTGTAGTGCAGATTTCCTTTGCAAGCTTGCTTGGTTGGCCAAAAAGGGCGTATGCGTTTTTTCCTGAATATATTCAGGAAAAAACGCCTACGCCCTTTTTGGCCAAGTGCATCATTGTGGACGTTCTGCCTCTTTTCCTATGCTTTCAATGCAATTCCAGTCTACCTCCTGAAATCGGTTTCCTGCAATTCTGCCCCGTTTCAAGTCCTCTTGGCAGCCTTACTTCAGTCTATTTTTGGACGATAGCTGTCATTTATAACTCTGCAGGTTTGTGAATTACAGTGCCCCTGAGCTCCTTTCTTCAACTCGCTTTCTTGTGACCTGGCCGCAACACCGCAGGATGGCTTCAGGCCCTAATCTGGTTCCGGCACGGCACGCTGAGCCTTTGGTTATTTCCTCTTCCTGGTGGGAAATGAGAGTTAAATTTGCCCGTCCAGACACCTCCAGCTAGTCTCTCATTGGTTCTCGCTATTCCTGTTCATCTTCCGCAGAAATTGCAAACTGGGCCAAACAGGAGGTTAAAGGCGCTGACTCTCCAAGTCGGGAGAGTGTTAGTAAAGCGTCTGGAATGTTGCACCCGAGTACCAGGGTACGAAAACTGAGACATATTTGAACACGTCTCCCGATCACATGGTTGATCATACTCTGGGATCCACATGCATGTTTTAGCTGAAGTAAGAATACCTAAAACCTGGGTAGTTGAAACCCGTGGAATGGGTACCATGCAATATGACTTCAAAGGGTCTGCATTTGCTCACCAAACCTCTCCAATCCTATCACTGCTGCGTTTATGCCCCTGTACACATGCTTGATTCTCCTTCAGAGACATAGCAATCCATAGGTTTTAAGATACTTACTAGTCAGGTACATTCTTAGGCGTTTAATATGGGGTGTTGAGTCCATTTCGTTGAGCAAGGAGTAGCTCTTGTCTATTCCATATTTGGCTTAAGGAACTTTATCTGTGCTCATTTCAATCTCTGGTTTTATGCAGCACCCCAACTCACCTTTCCCCTTAAGCAAGCATAAGTTGGTTTTCTAAATTTGAGACCCAGTTCTGTTCTGTAATTCAGTTCCTGTGTAGCCAAGTTTACATTCCGTGTAGTAGTGATATCTTATGATGTTTCTTTTTCTGTGTGACTTATTTCAGTTAGAATCATCATACCTTAATCCACTCATTATGCTGCTACGGGCCTGATGACATAGATTTCATTGCTGAGTGATACAGCATTGTACGTAAGTACCACAAGTTCTTTATCCATTTTTCACTTTCTGTGATATTGAACTTGTACGGTAAACGAGATTCTTATAAACAGAGGTGTCCCAAACTTTGGGGTGGCTGTGTCTTTTTAATTTTAATTTCCCTAAGCTATAGGACCATAAGTGGAAGTGCCCTAGGCTCTGTTGCTTTGTTTTTTAGATGTTTCAGGAAACACCATACACTTCTCCCAAGTGTCTGTTGGCAATTTACATCCCACCCATCAGCATAACAAGGCTCCCAGTTCTCCATGGCCTGTCCTGCCTTTCTGGATTTTACACTTTTTTCAGATGGCCCTTTTGACCGGGGGGAAGTGAGACTTCATTGTAGTGCAGATTTCCTTTGCAAGCTTGCTTGGTTGGCCAAAAAGGGCGTATGCGTTTTTTCCTGAATATATTCAGGAAAAAACGCATACGCCCTTTTTGGCCAAGTGCATCATTGTGGACGTTCTGCCTCTTTTCCTATGCTTTCAATGCAATTCCAGTCTACCTCCTGAAATCGGTTTCCTGCAATTCTGCCCCGCTTTCAAGTCCTCTTGGCAGCCTTACCTCAGTCTATTTTTGGACGATAGCTGTCATTTATAACTCTGCAGGTTTGTGAATTACAGTGCCCCTGAGCTCCTTTCTTAAACTCGCTTTCTTTTGACCTGGCCGCAACACCGCAGGATGGCTTCAGGCCCTAATATGGTTCCGGCACGGCACGCTGAGCCTCTGGTTATTTCCTCTTCCTGGTGGGAAATGAGAGTTAAATTTGCCCGTCCAGACACCTCCAGCTAGTCTCTCATTGGTTCTCGCTATTCCTGTTCATCTTCCGCAGAAATTGCAAACTGGGCCAAACAGGAGGTTAAAGGGACTGACGCTCCAAGTCGGGAGAGTGTTAGTAAAGCGTCTGGAATGTTGTACCCGAGTACCAGGGGAGGAAAACTGAGACATATTTGAACACGTCTCCCGATCACATGGTTGATCATACTCTGGGTTCCACATGCATGTTTTAGCTGAAGGAAGAATACCTAAAACCTGGGTAGTTGAAACCCGTGGAATGGGTACCATGCAATATGACTTCAAAGGGTCTTCATTTGCTCACCGAACCTCTCCAATCCTATCACTGCTGCGTTTATGCCCCTGTACACATGCTTGCTTCTCTTTCGGAGACATAGCAATCCATAGGTTTTAAGATACTTACTAGTCAGGTACATTCTTAGGCGTTTAATATGCGGTGTTGAGTCCATTTCGTTGAGCAAGGAGTAGCTCTTGTCTATTCCATATTTGGCTTAAGGAACTTTATCTGTGCTCATTTCAATCTCTGGTTTTATGCAGCACCCCAACTCACCTTTCCCCTTAAGCAAGCATAAATTGGTTTTCTAAATTTGAGACCCTGTTCTGTTTTGGAATTCAGTTCCTGTGTAGCCAAGTTTACATTCCGTGTATTAGTGATATCTTATGATGTTTCTTTTTCTGTGTGACTTATTTCAGTTAGAATCATCATACCTGAATCCACTCATTGTGCTGGTAAGGGCCTGATGACACAGATTTCATTGCTGAGTGGTACTGCTTTGTAAGTAAATACCACAACTTCTTTATCCATTTTTCACTTTCTGCGATGTTGAACTTGTACTGTAAACGAGGTTCTTGTAAACAGAGCCGTTCCAAACTTTGGGGTGGCTGTGTCTTTTTGATTTTAATTTCCCTAAGCTATAGGACCATAAGTGGAAGTGCCCTAGGCTCTGTTGCTTTGTTTTTTCGATGTTTCAGGAAACAACATACACTTCTCCCGAATGTCTGTTGGCAATTTACATCCCGCCCATCAGCATAACAAGGCTCCCAGTTCTCCATGGCCTGTCCTGCCTTTCTGGATTTTACACTTTTTTCAGATGGCCCTTTTGACCGGGGGGAAGTGAGACTTCATTGTAGTGCAGATTTCCTTTGCAAGCTTGCTTGGTTGGCCAAAAAGGGCGTATGCGTTTTTTCCTGAATATATTCAGGAAAAAACGCATACGCCCTTTTTGGCCAAGTGCATCATTGTGGACGTTCTGCCTCTTTTCCTATGCTTGAAATGCAATTCCAGTCTACCTCCTGAAATCGGTTTCCTGCAATTCTGCCCCGTTTCAAGTCCTCTTGGCAGCCTTACTTCAGTGTATTTTTGGACGATAGCTGTCATTTATAACTCTGCAGGTTTGTGAATTACAGTGCCCCTGAGCTCCTTTCTTCAACTCGCTTTCTTTTGAGCTGGCCGCAACACCGCAGGATGGCTTCAGGCCCTAATCTGTTTCCGGCACGGCACGCTGAGCCTTTGGTTATTTCCTCTTCCTGGTGGGAAATGAGAGTTAAATTTGCCCGTCCAGACACCTCCAGCTAGTCTCTCATTGGTTCTCGCTATTCCTGTTCATCTTCCGCAGAAATTGCAAACTGGGCCAAACAGGAGGTTAAAGGCGCTGACTCTCCAAGTCGGGAGAGTGTTAGTAAAGCGTCTGGAATGTTGCACCCGAGTACCAGGGTACGAAAACTGAGACATATTTGAACACGTCTCCCGATCACATGGTTGATCATACTCTGGGTTCCACATGCATGTTTTAGCTGAAGGAAGAATACCTTAAACCTGGGTAGTTGAATCCCGTGGAATGGGTACCATGCAATATGACTTCAAAGGGTCTTCATTTGCTCACCAAACCTCTCCAATCCTATCACTGCTGCGTTTATGCCCCTGTACACATGCTTGATTCTCCTTCAGAGACATAGCAATCCATAGGTTTTAAGATACTTACTAGTCAGGTACATTCTTAGGCGTTTAATATGGGGTGTTGAGTCCATTTCGTTGAGCAAGGAGTAGCTCTTGTCTATTCCATATTTGGCTTAAGGAACTTTATCTGTGCTCATTTCAATCTCTGGTTTTATGCAGCACCCCAACTCACCTTTCCCCTTAAGCAAGCATAAGTTGGTTTTCTAAATTTGAGACCCAGTTCTGTTCTGTAATTCAGTTCCTGTGTAGCCAAGTTTACATTCCGTGTATTACTGATATCTTATGATGTTTCTTTTTCTGTGTGACTTATTTCAGTTAGAATCATCGTACCTGAATCCACTCATTATGCTGCTACGGGCCTGATGACATAGATTTCATTGCTGAGTGATACTGCATTGTACGTAAGTACCACAAGTTCTTTATCCATTTTTCACTTTCTGTGATATTGAACTTGTACGGTAAACGAGATTCTTGTAAACAGAGGTGTCCCAAACTTTGGGGTGGCTGTGTCTTTTTGATTTTAATTTCCCTAAGCTATAGGACCATAAGTGGCAGTGCCCTAGGCTCTGTTGCTTTGTTTTTTAGATGTTTCAGGAAACACCATACACTTCTCCCAAGTGTCTGTTGGCAATTTACATCCCGCCCATCAGCATAACAAGGCTCCCAGTTCTCCATGGCCTGTCCTGCCTTTCTGGATTTTACACTTTTTTCAGATGGCCCTTTTGACCGGGGGGAAGTGAGACTTCATTGTAGTGCAGATTTCCTTTGCAAGCTTGCTTGGTTGGCCAAAAAGGGCGTATGCGTTTTTTCCTGAATATATTCAGGAAAAAACGCATACGCCCTTTTTGGCCAAGTGCATCATTGTGGACGTTCTGCCTCTTTTCCTATGCTTTCAATGCAATTCCAGTCTACCTCCTGAAATCGGTTTCCTGCAATTCTGCCCCGCTTTCAAGTCCTCTTGGCAGCCTTACTTCAGTCTATTTTTGGACGATAGCTGTCATTTATAACTCTGCAGGTTTGTGAATTACAGTGCCCCTGAGCTCCTTTCTTAAACTTGCTTTCTTGTGACCTGGCCGCAACACCGCAGGATGGCTTCAGGCCCTAATATGGTTCCGGCACGGCACGCTGAGCCTCTGGTTATTTCCTCTTCCTGGTGGGAAATGAGAGTTAAATTTGCCCGTTCAGACACCTCCAGGTAGTCTCTCATTGGTTCTCGCTATTCCTGTTCATCTTCCGCAGAAATTGCAAACTGGGCCAAACAGGAGGTTAAAGGGACTGACTCTCCAAGTCGGGAGAGTGTTAGTAAAGCGTCTGGAATGTTGCACCCGAGTACCAGGGTACGAAAACTGAGACATATTTGAACACGTCTCCCGATCACATGGTTGATCATACTCTAGGTTCCACATGCATGTTTTAGCTGAAGGAAGAATACCTTAAACCTGGGTAGTTGAAACCCGTGGAATGGGTACCATGCAATATGACTTCAAAGGGTCTTCATTTGCTCACCGAACCTCTCCAATCCTATCACTGCTGCGTTTATGCCCCTGTACACACGCTTGATTCTCTTTCGGAGACATAGCAATCCATAGGTTTTAAGATACTTACTAGTCAGGTACATTCTTAGGCGTTTAATATGCGGTGTTGAGTCCATTTCGTTGAGCAAGGAGTAGCTCTTGTCTATTCCATATTTGGCTTAAGGAACTTTATCTGTGCTCATTTCAATCTCTGGTTTTATGCAGCACCCCAACTCACCTTTCCCCTTAAGCAAGCATAAGTTAGTTTTCTAAATTTGAGACCCTGTTCTGTTTTGGAATTCAGTTCCTGTGTAGCCAAGTTTACATTGCGTGTATTACTGATATCTTATGATGTTTCTTTTTCTCTGTGACTTATTTCAGTTAGAATCATCGTACCTGAATCCACTCATTATGCTGCTACGGGCCTGATGACATAGATTTCATTGCTGAGTGATACTGCATTGTACGTAAGTACCACAAGTTCTTTATCCATTTTTCACTTTCTGTGATATTGAACTTGTACGGTAAACGAGGTTCTTGTAAACAGAGGCGTCCCAAACTTTGGGGTGGCTGTGTCTTTTTGATTTTAATTTCCCTAAGCTATAGGACCATAAGTGGAACTGCCCTAAGCTCTGTTGCTTTGTTTCTTAGATGTTTCAGGAAACACCATACACTTCTCCCGAGTGTCTGTTGGCAATTTACATCCCGCCCATCAGCATAACAAGGCTCCCAGTTCTCCATGGCCTGTCCTGCCTTTCTGGATTTTACACTTTTTTCAGATGGCCCTTTTGACCGGGGGGAAGTGAGACTTCATTGTAGTGCAGATTTCCTTTGCAAGCTTGCTTGGTTGGCCAAAAAGTGCGTATGCGTTTTTTCCTGAATATATTCAGGAAAAAACGCATACGACCTTTTTGGCCAAGTGCATCATTGTGGACGTTCTGCCTCTTTTCCTATGCTTTCAATGCAATTCCAGTCTACCTCCTGAAATCGGTTTCCTGCAATTCTGCCCCGTTTCAAGTACTCTTGGCAGCCTTACTTCAGTCTATTTTTGGACGATAGCTGTCATTTATAACTCTGCAGGTTTGTGAATTACAGTGCCCCTGAGCTCCTATCTTCAACTCGCTTTCTTTTGAGCTGGCCACAACACCGCAGGATGGCTTCAGGCCCTAATCTGGTTCCGGCACGGCACGCTGAGCCTTTGGTTAATTCCTCTTCCTGGTGGGAAATGAGAGTTAAATTTGCCCGTCCAGACACCTCCAGCTAGCCTCTCATTGGTTCTCGCTATTCCTGTTCATCTTCCGTAGAAATTGCAAACTGGGCCAAACAGGAGGTTAAAGGGACTGACTCTCCACGTCGGGAGAGTGTTAGTAAAGCGTCTGGAATGTTGCACCCGAGTACCAGGGTACGAAAACTGAGACATATTTGAACACGTCTCCCGATCACATGGTTGATCATACTCTAGGTTCCACATGCATGTTTTAGCTGAAGGAAGAATACCTTAAACCTGGGTAGTTGAAACCCGTGGAATGGGTACCATGCAATATGACTTCAAAGGGTCTTCATTTGCTCACCGAACCTCTCCAATCCTATCACTGCTGCGTTTATGCCCCTGTACACATGCTTGATTCTCTTTCGGAGACATAGCAATCCATAGGTTTTAAGATACTTACTAGTCAGGTACATTCTTAGGCGTTTAATATGCAATGTTGAGTCCATTTCGTTGAGCAAGGAGTAGCTCTTGTCTATTCCATATTTGGCTTAAGGAACTTTATCTGTGCTCATTTCAATCTCTGGTTTTATGCAGCACCCCAACTCACCTTTCCCCTTAAGCAAGCATAAGTTGGTTTTCTAAATTTGAGACCCTGTTCTGTTCTGTAATTCAGTTCCTGTGTAGCCAAGTTTCCATTCCGTGTATTACTGATATCTTATGATGTTTCTTTTTCTGTGTGACTTATTTCAGTTAGAATCATCATACATGAATCCACTCATTGCGCTGCTAAGGGCCTGATGACACAGATTTCATTGCTGAGTGATATTGCTTTGTAAGTGAATACCACAACTTCTTTATCCATTTTTCACTTTCTGTGATGTTGAACTTGTACTGTAAACGAGGTTCTTGTAAACAGAGGCGTCCCAAACTTTGGGGTGGCTGTGTCTTTTTGATTTTAATTTCCCTAAGCTATAGGACCATAAGTGGAAGTGCCCTAGGTTCTGTTGCTTTGTTTTTTAGATGTTTCAGGAAACACCATACACTTCTCCCCAGTGTCTGTTGGCAATTTACATCCCGCCCATCAGCATAACAAGGCTCCCAGTTCTCCATGGCCTGTCCTGCCTTTCTGGATTTTACACTTTTTTCAGATGGCCCTTTCGACCGGGGGGAAGTGAGACTTCATTGTAGTGCAGATTTCCTTTGCAAGCTTGCTTGGTTGGCCAAAAAGGGCGTATGCGTTTCTTCCTGAATATATTCAGGAAGAAACGCATACGCCCTTTTTGGCCAAGTGCATCATTGTGGACGTTCTGCCTCTTTTCCTATGCTTTCAATGCAATTCCTGTCTACCTCCTGAAATCGGTTTCCTGCAATTCTGCCCTGCTTTCAAGTCCTCTTGGCAGCCTTACTTCAGTATATTTTTGGACGATAGCTGTCATTTATAACTCTGCAGGTTTGTGCATTACAGTGCCCCTGAGCTCCTTTCTTCAACTCGCTTTCTTGTGACCTGGCCGCAACCCCGCAGGATGGCTTCAGGCCCTAATCTGGTTCCGGACAGGCATGCTGAGCCTTTGGTTAATTCCTCTTCTTGGTGGGAAGTGAGAGTTAAATTTGCCCGTCCAGACACCTCCAGCTAGCCTCTCATTGGTTCTCGCTATTCCTGTTCATCTTCTGCAGAAATTGCAAACTGGGCCAAACAGCAGGTTAAAGGGACTGACTCTCCAAGTCTGGAGAGTGTTACTAAAGCGTCTGGAATGTTGCACCCGAGTACCAGGGGAGGAAAACTGAGACATATTTGAACACGTCTCCCGTTCTCATGGTTGATCATACTCTGGGTTCCACATGCATGTTTTAGCTGAAGGAAGAATACCTTAAACCTGGAGAGTTGAGACCCGTGTAATGGGTACCATGCAATATGAATTCAAAGGGTCTTCATTTGCTCACCGAACCTCTCCAATCGTATCACTGCTGCGTTTATGCCCCTGTACACACGCTTGATTCTCTTTTGGAGACATAGTAATCCATAGGTTTTAAGATACTTACTAGTCAGGTACATTCTTAGGCGTTTAATATGCGGTGTTGAGTCCATTTCGTTGAGCAAGGAGTAGCTCTTGTCTATTCCATATTTGGCTTAAGGAACTTTATCTGTGCTCATTTCAATCTCTGGTTTTATGCAGCACCCCAACTCACCTTTACCCTTAAGCAAGCATAAGTTGGTTTTCTAAATTTGAGACCCTGTTCTGTTTTGGAATGCAGTTCCTGTGTAGCCAAGTTTACATTCCGTGTATTAGTGATATCTTATGATGTTTCTTTTTCTGTGTGACTTATTTCAGTTAGAATCATCGTACCTGAATCCACTCATTATGCTGCTACGGGCCTGATGACATAGATTTCATTGCTGAGTGATACTGCATTGTACGTAAGTGCCACAAGTTCTTTATCCATTTTTCACTTTCTGTGATATTGAACTTGTACGGTAAACGAGGTTCTTGTAAACGGAGGCGTCCCAAACTTTGGGGTGGCTGTGTCTTTTTTATTTTAATTTCCCTAAGCTATAGGACCATAAGTGGCAGTGCCCTAGGCTCTGTTGCTTTGTTTTTTAGATGTTTCAGGAAACACCATACACTTCTCCTGAGTGTCTGTTGGCAATTTACATCCCGCCCATCAGCATAACAAGGCTCCCAGTTCTCCATGGCCTGTCCTGCCTTTCTGGATTTTACACTTTTTTCAGATGGCCCTTTTGACCGGGGGGAAGTGAGACTTCATTGTAGTGCAGATTTCCTTTGCAAGCTTGCTTGGTTGGCCAAAAAGGGCGTATGCGTTTTTTCCTGAATATATTCAGGAAAAAACGCATACGCCCTTTTTGGCCAAGTGCATCATTGTGGACGTTCTGCCTCTTTTCCTATGCTTTCAATGCAATTCCAGTCTACCTCCTGAAATCGGTTTCCTGCAATTCTGCCCCGCTTTCAAGTCCTCTTGGCAGCCTTACTTCAGTATAGTTTTGGACGATAGCTGTCATTTATAACTCTGCAGGTTTGTGAATTACAGTGCCCCTGAGCTCCTTTCTTCAACTCGTTTTCTTCTGACCTGGCCGCAACACCACAGGATGTCTTCAGGCCCTAATCTGGTTCTGGCACGGCATGCTGAGCCTTTGGTTAATTCCTCTTCCTGGTGGGAAATGAGAGTTAAATTTGCCCATCCAGACACCTCCAGCTAGTCTCTCATTGGTTCTCGCTATTCCTGTTCATCTTCCACAGAAATTGCAAACTGGGCCAAACAGGAGGTTAAAGGGACTGACTCTCCAAGTGGGGAGAGTGTTAGTAAAGTGTCTGGAATGTTGCACCTGAGTACCAGGGTACGAAAACTGAGACATATTTGAACACGTCTCCCGATCACATGGTTGATCATACTCTAGGTTCCACATGCATGTTTTAGCTGAAGGAAGAATACCTTAAACCTGGGTAGTTGAAACCCGTGGAATGGGTACCATGCAATATGACTTCAAAGGGTCTTCATTTGCTCACCGAACCTCTCCAATCCTATCACTGCTGCGTTTATGCCCCTGTACACATGCTTGATTCTCTTTCGGAGACACAGCAATCCATAGGTTTTAAGATACTTACTAGTCAGGTACATTCTTAGGCGTTTAATATGCGGTGTTGAGTCCATTTCGTTGAGCAAGGAGTAGCACTTGTCTATTCCATATTTGACTTAAGGAACTTTATCTGTGCTCATTTCAATCTCTGGTTTTATGCAGCACCCCAACTCACCTTTCCCCTTAAGCAAGCATAAGTTGGTTATCTAAATTTGAGACCCTGTTCTGTTCTGTAATTCAGTTCCTGTGTAGTGAAGTTTACATTCCGTGTATTACTGATATCTTATGATGCTTCTTTTTCTGTGTGACTTATTTCAGTTAGAATCATCATACCTGAATCCACTCATTGTGCTGCTAAGGGCCTGATGACACAGATTTCATTGCTGAGTGATATTGCTTTGTAAGTAAATACCACAACTTCTTTCTCCATTTTTCACTTTCTGCGATGTTGAACTTGTACTGTAAACGAGGTTCTTGTAAACAGAGCCGTTCCAAACTTTGGGGTGGCTGTGTCTTTTTGATTTTAATTTCCCTAAGCTATAGGACCATAAGTGGAATTGCCCTAGGTTCTGTTGCTTTGTTTTTTAGATGTTTCAGGAAACACCATACACTTCGCCCAAGTGGTTGTTGGCAATTTACATCCCGCCCATCAGCATAACAGGCTCCCAGTTCTCCATGGCCTGTCCTGCCTTTCTGGATTTTACACATTTTTCAGATGGCCGTTTTGACAGGGGGGAAGTGAGACTTCATTGTAGTGCAGATTTCCTTTGCAAGCTTGCTTGGTTGGCCAAAAAGGGCGTATGCATTTTTTCCTGAATATATTCAGGAAAAAACGCATACACCCTTTTTGGCCAAGTGCATCATTGTGGACGTTCTGCCTCTTTTCCTATGCTTTCAATGCAATTCCAGTCTACCTCCTGAAATCGGTTTCCTGCAATTCTGCCCCGCTTTCAAGTCCTCTTGGCAGCCTTACTTCAGTCTATTTTTGGACGATAGCTGTCATTTATAACTCTGCAGGTTTGTGAATTACAATGCCCCTGAGCTCCTTTCTTCAACTCGCTTTCTTGTGACCTGGCCGCAACACCGCAGGATGGCTTCAGGCCCTAATCTGCTTCTGGCACGGCACGCTGAGCCTTTGGTTATTTCCTCTTCCTGTTGGGAAATGAGAGTTAAATTTGCCCGTCCAGACACCTCCAGCTAGTCTCTCATTGGTTCTCGCTATTCCTGTTCATCTTCCGCAGAAATTGCAAACTGGGCCAAACAGGAGGTTAAAGGTGCCGACTCTCCAAGTCAGGAGAGTGTTAGTAAAGCGTCTGGAATGTTGCACCCGAGTACCAGGGTACGAAAACTGAGACATATTTGAACACGTCTCCCGATCACATGGTTGATCATACTCTAGGTTCCACATGCATGTTTTAGATGAAGGAAGAATACCTTAAACCTAGGTAGTTGAAACCCGTGGAATGGGTACCATGCAATATGACTTCAAAGGGTCTTCATTTGCTCACCGAACCTCTCCAATCCTATCACTGCTGCGTTTATGCCCCTGTACACACGCTTGATTGTCTTTTGGAGACATAGCAATCCATAGGTTTTAAGATACTTACTAGCCAGGTACATTCTTAGGCGTTTAATATGGCGTTTTGAGTCCATTTCGTTGAGCAAGGAGTAGCTCTTGTCTATTCCATATTTGGCTTAAGGAACTTTATCTGTGCTCATTTCAATCTCTGGTTTTATGCAGCACCCCAACTCACCTTTCCCCTTAAGCAAGCATAAGTTGGTTTTCTAAATTTGAGACCCTGTTCTGTTTTGGAATGCAGTTCCTGTGTAGCCAAGTTTACATTCCGTGTATTAGTGATATCTTATGATGTTTCTTTTTCTGTGTGACTTATTTCAGTTAGAATCATCATACCTGAATCCACTCATTGTGCTGCTAAGGGCCTGATGACATAGATTTCATTGCTGAGTGATACTGCATTGTACGTAAGTACCACAAGTTCTTTATCCATTTTTCACTTTCTGTGATATTGAACTTGTACGGTAAACGAGGTTCTTGTAAACAGAGCCGTTCCAAACTTTGGGGTGGCTGTGTCTTTTTTTTTTTAATTTCCCTAAGCTATAGGACCATAAGTGGAAGTGCCCTAGGTTCTGTTGCTTTGTTTTTTAGATGTTTCAGGAAACACCATACACTTCTCCTGAGTGTCTGTTGGCAATTTACATCCTGCCCATCAGCATAACAAGGCTCCCAGTTCTCCATGGCCTGTCCTGCCTTTCTGGATTTTACACTTTTTTCAGATGGCCCTTTTGACCGGGGGGAAGTGAGACTTCATTGTAGTGCAGATTTCCTTTGCAAGCTTGCTTGGTTGGCCAAAAAGGGCGTATGCGTTTTTTCCTGAATATATTCAGGAAAAAACGCATACGCCCTTTTTGGCCAAGTGCATCATTGTGGACGTTCTGCCTCTTTTCCTATGCTTTCAATGCAATTCCAGTCTACCTCCTGAAATCGGTTTCCTGCAATTCTGCCCCGCTTTCAAGTCCTCTTGGCAGACTTACTTCAGTATAGTTTTGGACGATAGCTGTCATTTATAACTCTGCAGGTTTGTGAATTACAGTGCCCCTGAGCTCCTTTCTTCAACTCGCTTTCTTGTGACCTGGCCGCAACACCACAGGATGTCTTCAGGCCCTAATCTGGTTCTGGCACGGCATGCTGAGCCTTTGGTTAATTCCTCTTCCTGGTGGGAAATGAGAGTTAAATTTGCCCATCCAGACACCTCCAGCTAGTCTCTCATTGGTTCTCGCTATTCCTGTTCATCTTCCACAGAAATTGCAAACTGGGCCAAACAGGAGGTTAAAGGGACTGACTCTCCAAGTGGGGAGAGTGTTAGTAAAGCGTCTGGAATGTTGCACCCGAGTACCAGGGTACGAAAACTGAGACATATTTGAACACGTCTCCCGATCACATGGTTGATCATACTCTAGGTTCCACATGCATGTTTTAGCTGAAGGAAGAATACCTTAAACCTGGGTAGTTAAAACCCGTGGAATGGGTACCATGCAATATGACTTCAAAGGGTCTTCATTTGCTCACCGAACCTCTCCAATCCTATCACTGCTGCGTTTATGCCCCTGTACACATGCTTGATTCTCTTTCGGAGACATAGCAATCCATAGGTTTTAAGATACTTACTAGTCAGGTACATTCTTAGGCGTTTAATATGCAGTGTTGAGTCCATTTCGTTGAGCAAGCAGTAGCTCTTGTCTATTCCATATTTGGCTTAAGGAACTTTATCTGTGCTCATTTCAATCTCTGGTATTATGCAGCACTCCAACTCACCTTTACCCTTAAGAAAGCATAAGTTGGTTTTCTAAATTTGAGACCCTGTTCTCTTCTGTAATTCAGTTCCTGTGTAGCCAAGTTTACATTCTGTGTATTACTGATATCTTATGATGTTTCTTTTTCTGTGTGACTTATTTCAGTTAGAATCATCATACCTGTATCCACTCATTGTGCTGCTAAGGGCCTGATCACATAGATTTCATTGCTGAGTGATATTGCTTTGTAAGTAAATACCACAACTTCTTTATCCATTTTTCACTTTCTGCGATGTTGAACTTGTACTGTAAACGAGGTTCTTGTAAACAGAGGCGTCCTAAACTTTGGGGTGGCTGTGTCTTTTTGATTTTAATTTCCCTAAGCTATAGGACCATAAGTGGCAGTGCCCAAGGCTCTGTTGCTTTGTTATTTAGATGTTTCAGGAAACACCATACACTTCTCCCGAGTGTCTGTTGGCAGTTTACATCCCGCCCATCAGCATAACAAGGCTCCCAGGTCTCCGTGGCCTGTCCTGCATTTCTGGATTTTACACTTTTTTCAGATGGCCCTTTTGAACGGGGGGAAGTGAGACTTCATTGTAGTGCAGATTTCCTTTGCAAGCTTGCTTGGTTGGCCAAAAGGGCGTATGCGTTTTTTCCTGAATATATTCAGGAAAAAACGCATACGCCCTTTTTGGCCAAGTGCATCATTGTGGACGTTCTGCCTCTTTTCCTATGCTTTCAATGCAATTCCAGTCTACCTCCTGAAATCGGTTTCCTGCAATTCTGCCCCGCTTTCAAGTCCTCTTGGCAGCCTTACTTCAGTATATTTTTGGACGATAGCTGTCATTTATATCTCTGCAGGGTTGTGATTTACAGTGCCCCTGAGCTCCTTTCTTCAACTCGCTTTCTTTTGAGCAGGCCGCAACACCGCAGGATGGCTTCAGGCCCTAATCTGGTTCCAGCACGGCACGCTGAGCCTTTGGTAATTTCCTCTTCCTGGTGGGAAATGAGAGTTAAATTTGCCCGTCCAGACACCTCCAGCTAGTCTCTCATTGGTTCTCCCTATTCCTGTTCATCTTCCGCAGAAATTGCAAACTGGGCCAAACAGGAGGTTAAAGGCGCTGACTCTCCAAGTGGGGAGAGTGTTAGTAAAGCGTCTGGAATGTTGCACCCGAGTACCAGGGGAGGAAAACTGAGACATATTTGAACACGTCTCCCGTTCACACGGTTGATCATACTCTGGGTTCCACATGCATGTTTTAGCTGAAGGAAGAATACCTTAAACCTGGAGAGTTGAGACCCGTGGAATGGGTACCATGCAATATGACTTCAAAGGGTTTTCATTTGCTCTCCGAACCTCTCCAATCCTATCACTGAGGCGTTTACGCCCCTGTACACAGGCTTGATTCTCTTTTGGAGACATAGCAATCCATAGGTTTTAAGATACTTACTAGTCAGGTACATTCTTAGGCGTTTAATATGGGGTGTTGAGTCCATTTCATTGAGAAAGGAGTAGCTCTTCTCTATTCCATATTTGGCTTAAGGAACTTTATCTGTGCTCATTTCAATCTCTGGTTTTACGCAGCACCCCAACTCACCTTTCCCCTTAAGCAAGCATAAGTTGGTTTTCTAAATTTGAGACCATGTTCTGTTTTGGAATTCAGTTCCTGTGTAGCCAAGTTTACATTCCGTGTAGTAGTGATATCTTATGATGTTTCTTTTTCTGTGTGACTTATTTCAGTTAGAATCATCGTACCTGAATCCACTCATTATGCTGCTACGGGGCTGATGACATAGATTTCATTGCTGAGTGATACTGCATTGTACGTAAGTACCACAAGTTCTTTATCCATTTTTCACTTTCTGTGATATTGAACTTGTACGGTAAACGAGATTCTTGTAAACAGAGGCGTCCCAAACTTTGGGGTGGCTGTGTCTTTTTGATTTTAATTTCCCTAAGCTATAGGACCATAAGTGGAAGTGCCCTAGGCTCTGTTGCTTTGTTTTTTCGATGTTTCAGGAAACACCATACACTTCTCCCGAGTGTCTGTTGGCAATTTACATCCCGCCCATCAGCATAACAAGGCTTCCAGTTCTCCATGGCCTGTCCTGCCTTTCTGGATTTTACACTTTTTTCAGATGGCCCTTTTGACCGGGGGGAAGTGACACTTCATTGTAGTGCAGATTTCGTTTGCAAGCTTGCTTGCTTGGCCAAAAAGGGCGTATGCGTTTTTTCCTGAATATATTCAGGAAAAAACGCATACGCACTTTTTGACCAAGTGCATCATTGTGGACGTTCTGCCTCTTTGCCTATGCTTTCAATGCAATTCCAGTCTACCTCCTGAAATCGGTTTCCTGCAATTCTGCCCCACTTTCAAGTCCTCTTGGCAGCCTTACTTCAGTATATGTTTGGACGATAGCTGTCATTTATAACTCTGCAGGTTTGTGAATTACAGTGCCCCTGAGCTCCTTTCTTCAACTCGCTTTCTTTTGAGCAGGCCGCAACACCGCAGGATGGCTTCAGGCCCTAATCTGGTTCCGGCACGGCACACTGAGCCTTTGGTTATTTCCTCTTCCTGGTGGGAAATGAGAGTTAAATTTGCCCGTCCAGACACCTCCAGCTAGTCTCTCATTGGTTCTCCCTATTCCTGTTCATCTTCCGCAGAAATTGCAAACTGGGCCAAACAGGAGGTTAAAGGCGCTGACTCTCCAAGTGGGGAGAGTGTTAGTAAAGCGTCTGGAATGATGCACCCGAGTACCAGGGGAGAATTGAGACATATTTGAACACGTCTCCCGTTCACACGGTTGATCATACTCTGGGTTTCACATGCATGTTTTAGCTGAAGGAAGAATACCTTAAACCTGGAGAGTTGAGACCCGTGGAATGGGTACCATGCAATATGACTACAAAGGGTCTTCATTTGCTCACCGAACCCCTCCAATCCTATCACTGCTGCGTTTATGCCCCTGTACACACGCTTGATTCTCTTTCAGAGACATAGCAATCCATAGGTTTTAAGATACTTACTAGCCAGGTACATTCTTAGGCGTTTAATATGGCGTTTTGAGTCCATTTCGTTGAGCAAGGAGTAGCTCTTGTCTATTCCATATTTGGCTTAAGGAACTTTATCTGTGCTCATTTCGATCTCTGGTTTTATGCAGCACCCCAACTCACCTTTCCCCTTAAGCAAGCATAAGTTGGTTTTCTAAATTTGAGACCTTGTTCTGTTCTGTAATTCAGTTCCTGTGTAGCCAAGTTTACATTCCGTGTATTACTGATATCTTATGATGTTTCTTTTTCTGTGTGACTTATTTCAGTTAGAATCATCATACCTGAATCCACTCATTGTGCTGCTAAGGGCCTGATGACATAGATTTCATTGCTGAGTGATATTGTTTTGTAAGTAAATACCACAAATTCTTTATCCATTTTTCACATTCTGCGATGTTGAACTTGTACTGTAAACGAGGTTCTTGTAAACAGAGGCGTCCCAAATTTTGGGGTGGCTGTGTCTTTTTGATTTTAATTTCCCTAAGCTCTTAGACCATAAGTGGCAGTGCCCTAGGCTCTGTTACTTTGTTTTTTAGATGTTTCAGGAAACACCATACACTTCTCCCGAGTGGTTGTTGGCAATTTACATCCCGCCCATCAGCATAACAAGGCTCCCAGTTCTCCATGGCCTGTCCTGCCTTTCTGGATTTTACACTTTTTTCAGATGGCCCTTTTGACCGGGGGGAAGTGAGACTTCATTGTAGTGCAGATTTCCTTTGCAAGCTTGCTTGGTTGGCCAAAAAGGGCGTATGCGTTCTTTCCTGAATATATTCAGGAAAGAACGCATACGCCCTTTTTGGCCAAGTGCATCATTGTGGACGTTCTGCCTCTTTTCCTATGCTTTCAATGCAATTCCAGTCTACCTCCTGAAATCGGTTTCCTGCAATTCTGCCCCGCTTTCAAGTCCTCTTGGCAGCCTTACTTCAGTCTATTTTTGGACGATAGCTGTCATTTATAACTCTGCAGGTTTGTGAATTACAGTGCCCCTGAGCTCCTATCTTCAACTCGCTTTCTTTTGAGCTGGCCGCAACACCGCAGGATGGCTTCAGGCCCTAATCTGGTTCCGGCACGGCACGCTGAGCCTTTGGTTAATTCCTCTTCCTGGTGGGAAATGAGAGTTAAATTTGCCCGTCCAGACACCTCCAGCTAGCCTCTCATTGGTTCTCGCTATTCCTGTTCATCTTCCGCAGAAATTGCAAACTGGGCCAAACAGGAGGTTAAAGGGACTGACTCTCCAAGTCGGGAGAGTGTTAGTAAAGCGTCTGGAATGTTGCACCCGAGTACCAGGGTACGAAAACTGAGACATATTTGAACACGTCTCCCGATCACATGGTTGATCATACTCTAGGTTCCACATGCATGTTTTAACTGAAGGAAGAATACCTTAAACCTGGGTAGTTGAAACCCGTGGAATGGGTACCATGCAATATGACTTCAAAGGGTCTTCATTTGCTCACGAACCTCTCCAATCCTATCACTGCTGCGTTTATGCCCCTGTACACATACTTGATTCTCTTTTGGAGACATAGCAATCCATAGGTTTTAAGATACTTACTAGTCAGGTACATTCTTAGGCGTTTAATATGCGGTGTTGAGTCCATTTCGTTGAGCAAGGAGTAGCTCTTGTCTATTCCATATTTGGCTTAAGGAACTTTATCTGTGCTCATTTCAATCTCTGGTTTTATGCAGCACCCCAACTCACCTTTCCCCTTAAGCAAGCATAAGTTGGTTTTCTAAATTTGAGACCCTGTTCTGTTCTGTAATTCAGTTCCTGTGTAGCCAAGTTTACATTCCGTGTAGTAGTGATATCTTATGATGTTTCTTTTTCTGTGTGACTTATTTCAGTTAGAATCATCATACCTGAATCCACTCATTGTGCTGCTAAGGGCCTGATGACAAAGATTTCATTGCTGAGTGATATTGCTTTGTAAGTAAATACCACAACTTCTTTATCCATTTTTCACTTTCTGTGATGTTGAACTTGTACTGTAAATGAGGTTCTTGTAAACAGAGGCATCCCAAACTTTGGGGTGGCTGTGTCTTTTTGCTTTTAATTTCCCTAAGCTATAGGACCATAAGTGGCATTGCACTAGGCTCTGTTGCTTTGTTTTTTAGATATGTCAGGAAACACCGTACACTTCTCCCGAGTGGTTGTTGGCAATTTACATCCCGCCCATCAGCATAACAAGGCTCCCAGTTCTCCATGGCCTGTCCTGCCTTTCTGGATTTTACACTTTTTTCAGATGGCCCTTTTGACCGGGGGGAAGTGAGACTTCATTGTAGTGCAGATTTCCTTTGCAAGCTTGCTTGGTTGGCCAAAAAGGGCGTATGCGTTTTTTCCTGAATATATTCAGGAAAAAACGCATACGCCCTTTTTGGCCAAGTGCATCATTGTGGACGTTCTGCCTCTTTTCCTATGCTTTCAGTGCAATTCCAGTCTACCTCCTGAAATTGGTTTCCTGCAATTCTGCCCCGCTTTGAAGTCCTCTTGGCCGCCTTACTTCAATCTATTTTTGGACGATAGCTGTCATTTATAACTCTGCAGGTTTGTGAATTACAATGCCCCTGAGCTCCTTTCTTCAACTCGCTTTCTTGTGACCTGGCCGCAACACCGCAGGATGGCTTCAGGCCCTAATCTGGATCCGGTCCGGCATGCTGAGCCTTTGGTTAATTCCTCTTCCTGTTGGGAAATGAGAGTTAAATTTGCCCGTCCAGACACCTAGCGCTAGCCTCTCATTGGTTCTCGCTATTCCTGTTCATCTTCCGCAGAAATTGCAAAATGGGCCAAACAGGAGGTTAAAGGTCTGACTCTCCAAGTCGGGAGAGTGTTAGTAAAGCGTCTGGAATGTTGTACCCGAGTACCAGGGGAGGAAAACTGAGACATATTTGAACACGTCTCCTGTTCACACGGTTGATCATACTCTGGGTTCCACATGCATGTTTTAGCTGAAGGAAGAATACCTTAAACCTGGAGAGTTGAGACCCGTGTAATGGGTACCAGGCAATATGAATTCAAAGGGTCTTCATTTGCTCACCGAACCTCTCCAATCGTATCACTGCTGCGTTTATGCCCCTGTACACACGCTTGATTCTCTTTTGGAGACATAGTAATCCATAGGTTTTAAGATACTTACTAGTCAGGTACATTCTTAGGCGTTTAATATGCGGTGTTGAGTCCATTTCGTTGAGCAAGGAGTAGCTCTTGTCTATTCCATATTTGGCTTAAGGAACTTTATCTGTGCTCATTTCAATCTCTGGTTTTATGCAGCACCCCTACTCACCTTTACCCTTAAGCAAGCATAAGTTGGTTTTCTAAATTTGAGACCCTGTTCTCTTCTGTAATTCAGTTCCTGTGTAGCCAAGTTTACATTCCGTGTATTAGTGATATCTTATGATGTTTCTTTTTCTGTGTGACTTATTTCAGTTAGAATCATCGTACCTGAATCCACTCATTATGCTGCTACGGGCCTGATGAGATAGATTTCATTGCTGAGTGATATTGCTTTGTAAGTAAATACCACAACTTCTTTATCCATTTTTCACTTTCTGTGATGTTGAACTTGTACGGTAAACGAGGTTCTTGTAAACGGAGGCATTCCAAACTTTGGGGTGGCTGTGTCTTTTTGATTTTAATTTCCCTAAGCTATAGGACCATAAGTGGAAGTGTCCTAGGTTCTGTTGATTTGTTTTTTAGATGTTTCAGGAAACACCATACACTTCTCCCAAGTGGTTGTTGGCAATTTACATCCCGCCCATCAGCATAACAAGGCTCCCAGTTCTCCATGGCCTGTCCTGCCTTTCTGGATTTTACACTTTTTTCAGATGGCCCTTTTGACTGGGGGGAAGTGAGACTTCATTGTAGTGCAGATTTCCTTTGCAAGCTTGCTTGGTTGGCCAAAAAGGGCGTATGCGTTTTTTCCTGAATATATTCAGGAAAAAACGCATACGCCCTTTTTGGCCAAGTGCATCATTGTGGACGTTCTGCCTCTTTTCCTATGCTTTCAATGCAATTCCAGTCTACCTCCTGAAATCGGTTTCCTGCAATTCTGCCCCGCTTTCAAGTCCTCTTGGCAGCCTTACCTCAGTCTATTTTTGGACGATAGCTGTCATTTATAACTCTGCAGGTTTGTGAATTACAGTGCCCCTGAGCTCCTTTCTTCAACTCGCTTTCTTGTGACCTGGCCGCAACACCGCAGCATGGCTTCAGGCCCTAATATGGTTCAGGCACGGCACGCTGAGCCTTTGGTTATTTCCTCTTCCTGGTGGGAAATGAGAGTTAAATTTGCCCGTCCAGACACCTCCAGCTAGTCTCTCATTGGTTCTCGCTATTCCTGTTCATCTTCCACAGAAATTGCAAACTGGGCCAAACAGGAGGTTAAAGGCGCTGACTCTCCAAGTGGGGAGAGTGTTAGTAAAGTGTCTGGAATGTTGCACCCGAGTACCAGGGGAGGAAAACTGAGACATATTTGAACACGTCTCCCGATCACATGGTTGATCATACTCTGGGTTCCACATGCATGTTTTAGCTGAAGGAAGAATACCTAAAACCTGGGTAGTTGAAACCCGTGGAATGGGTACCATGCAATATGACTTCAAAGGGTCTTCATTTGCTCACCGAACCTCTCCAATCCTATCACTGCTGCGTTTATGCCCCTGTACACATGCTTGATTCTCTTTCGGAGACATAGCAATCCATAGGTTTTAAGATACTTACTAGTCAGGTACATTCTTAGGCGTTTAATATGCGGTGTTGAGTCCATTTTGTTGAGCAAGGAGTAGCTCTTGTCTATTCCATATTTGGCTTAAGGAACTTTATCTGTGCTCATTTCAATCTCTGGTTTTATGCAGCACCCCAACTCACCTTTCCCCTTAAGCAAGCATAAGTTGGTTTTCTAAATTTGAGACCCTGTTCTGTTCTGTAATTCAGTTCCTGTGTAGCCAAGTTTCCATTCCGTGTATTACTGATATCTTATGATGTTTCTTTTTCTGTGTGACTTATTTCAGTTAGAATCATCATACATGAATCCACTCATTGCGCTGCTAAGGGCCTGATGACACAGATTTCATTGCTGAGTGATATTGCTTTGTAAGTGAATACCACAACTTCTTTATCCATTTTTAACTTTCTGTGATGTTGAACTTGTACTGTAAACGAGGTTCTTGTAAACAGAGCCGTTCCAAACTTTGGGGTGGCTGTGTCTTTTTGATTTTAATTTCCCTAAGCTATAGGACCATATGTGGAAGTGCCCTAGGTTCTGTTGCTTTGTTTTTTAGATGTTTCAGGAAACACCATACACTTCTCCCGAGTGTCTGTTGGCAATTTACATCCCGCCCATCAGCATAACAAGGCTCCCAGTTCTCCATGGCCTGTTGCCTTTCTGGATTTTACACTTTTTTCAGATGGCCCTTTTGACCGGGGGGAAGTGAGACTTCATTGTAGTGCAGATTTCCTTTGCAAGCTTGCTTGGTTGGCCAAAAAGGGCGTATACGTTTCTTCCTGAATATATTCAGGAAGAAACGCATACGCCCTTTTTGGCCAAGTGCATCATTGTGGACGTTCTGCCTCTTTTCCTATGCTTTCAATGCAATTCCTGTCTACCTCCTGAAATCGGTTTCCTGCAATTCTGCCCCGCTTTCAAGTCCTCTTGGCAGCCTTACTTCAGTCTATTTTTGGACGATAGCTGTCATTTATAACTCTGCAGGTTTGTGAATTACAGTGCCCCTGAGCTCCTTTCTTCAACTCGCTTTCTTGTGACCTGGCCGCAAGCCCGCAGGATGGCTTCAGGCCCTAATCTGGTTCCGGACCGGCATGCTGAGCCTTTGGTTAATTCCTCTTCCTGGTGGGAAATGAGAGTTAAATTTGCCCGTCCAGACATCTCCAGCTAGCCTCTCATTGGTTCTCGCTATTCCTGTTCATCTTCTGCAGAAATTGCAAACTGGGCCAAACAGCAGGTTAAAGGGACTGACTCTCCAAGTCGGGAGAGTGTTAGTAAAGCGTCTGGAATGTTGCACCCGAGTACCAGGGGAGGAAAACTGAGACATATTTGAACACGTCTCCCGTTCTCATGGTTGATCATACTCTGGGTTCCACATGCATGTTTTAGCTGAAGGAAGAATACCTTAAACCTGGAGAGTTGAGAGCCGTGTAATGGGTACCATGCAATATGACTTCAAAGGGTCTTCATTTGCTCACCGAACCTCTCCAATCGTATCACTGCTGCGTTTATGCCCCTGTACACACGCTTGATTCTCTTTTGGAGACATAGTAATCCATAGGTTTTAAGATACTTACTAGTCAGGTACATTCTTAGGCGTTTAATATGTGGTGTTGAGTCCATTTCGTTGAGCAAGGAGTAGCTCTTGTCTATTCCATATTTGGCTTAAGGAACTTTATCTGTGCTCATTTCAATCTCTGGTTTTATGCAGCACCCCAACTCACCTTTACCCTTAAGCAAGCATAAGTTGGTTTTCTAAATTTGAGACCCTGTTCTGTTTTGGAATGCAGTTCCTGTGTAGCCAAGTTTACATTCCGTGTATTAGTGATATCTTATGATGTTTCTTTTTCTGTGTGACTTATTTCAGTTAGAATCATCGTACCTGAATCCACTCATTATGCTGCTACGGGCCTGATGACATAGATTTCATTGCTGAGTGATACTGCATTGTACGTAAGTGCCACAAGTTCTTTATCCATTTTTCACTTTCTGTGATATTGAACTTGTACGGTAAACGAGGTTCTTGTAAACAGAGGCGTCCCAAACTTTGGGGTGGCTGTGTCTTTTTGATTTTAATTTCCCTAAGCTATAGGAACATAAGTGGAAGTGCCCTAGGCTCTGTTTCTTTGTTTTTTAGATGTTTCAGGAAACACCATACACTTCTCCTGAGTGTCTGTTGGCAATTTACCTCCCGCCCATCAGCATAACAAGGCTGCCAGTTCTCCATGGCCTGTCCTGCCTTTCTGGATTTTATACTTTTTTCAGATGGCCCTTTTGACCGGGGAGAAGTGAGACTTCATTGTAGTGCAGATTTCCTTTGCAAGTTTGCTTGGTTGGCCAAAAAGGGTGTATGCGTTTTTTCCTGAATATATTCAGGAAAAAACGCATACGCCCTTTTTGGCCAAGTGCATCATTGTGGACGTTCTGCCTCTTTTCCTATGCTTTCAATGCAATTCCAGTCTACCTCCTGAAATCGGTTTCCTGCAATTCTGCCCCGCTTTCAAGTCCTCTTGGCAGCCTTACTTCAGTCTATTTTTGGACGATAGCTGTCATTTATAACTCTGCAGGTTTGTGAATTACAGTGCCCCTGAGCTCCTTTCTTCAACTCGTTTTCTTGTGACCTGGCCGCAAGACCGCAGGATGTCTTCAGGCCCTAATCTGGTTCTGGCATGGCACGCTGTGCCTTTGGTTAATTCCTCTTCCTGGTGTGAAATGAGAGTTAAATTTGCCCGTCCAGACACCTCCAGCTAGCCTCTCATTGATTCTCGCTATTCCTGTTCATCTTCCGCAGAAATTGCAAACTGTGCCAAACAGGAGGTTAAAGGCGCTGACTCTCCAAGTGGGGAGAGTGTTAGTAAAGCATCTGGAATGTTGCACCCGAGTACCAGGGTACTAAAACTGAGACATATTTGAACACGTCTCCCGATCACATGGTTGATCATACTCTAGGTTCCACATGCATGTTTTAGCTGAAGGAAGAATACCTTAAACCTGGGTAGTTGAAACCCGTGGAATGGGTACCATGCAATATGACTTCAAAGGGTCTTCATTTGCTCACAAACCTCTCCAATCCTATCACTGCTGCGTTTATGCCCCTGTACACATGCTTGATTCTCTTTCGGAGACATAGCAATCCATGGGTTTTAAGATACTTACTAGTCAGGTACATTCTTAGGCGTTTAATATGGGGTGTTGAGTCCATTTCGTTGAGCAAGGAGTAGCTGTTGTCTATTCCATATTTGCCTTAAGGAACTTTATCTGTGCTCATTTCAATCTCTGGTTTTATGCAGCACCCCAACTCACCTTTCCCCTTAAGCAAGCATAAGTTGGTTTTCTAAATTTGAGACCCTGTTCTGTTCTGTAATTCAGTTCCTGTGTAGCCAAGTTTCCATTCCTTGTATTACTGATATCTTATGATGTTTCTTTTTCTGTGTGACTTATTTCAGTTAGAATCATCATACCTGAATCCACTCATTGTGCTGCTAAGGGCCTGATGACACAGATTTCATTGCTGAGTGATATTGCTTTGTAAGTAAATACCACAACTTCTTTATCCATTTTTCACTTTCTGCGATGTTGAACTTGTACTGTAAACGAGGTTCTTGTAAACAGAGCCATTCCAAATTTTGGGGTGGCTGTGTCTTTTTTATTTTAATTTCCCTAAGCTATAGGACCATAAGTGGAAGTGCCCTAGGTTCTGTTGCTTTGTTTTTTAGATGTTTCAGGAAACACCATACACTTCTCCCTAGTGGTTGTTGGCAATTTACATCCCACCCATCAGCATAACAAGGCTCCCAGTTCTCCATGGCCTGTCCTGCCTTTCTGGATTTTACACTTTTTTCAGATGGCCCTTTTGACCGGGGGGAAGTGAGACTTCATTGTAGTGCAGATTTCCTTTGCAAGCTTGCTTGGTTGGCCAAAAAGGGCGTATGCATTTTTTCCTGAATATATTCAGGAAAAAACGCATACGCCCTTTTTGGCCAAGTGCATCATTGTGGACGTTCTGCCTCTTTTCCTATGCTTTCAATGCAATTCCAGTCTACCTCCTGAAATCGGTTTCCTGCAATTCTGCCCCGCTTTCAAGTCCTCTTGGCAGCCTTACTTCAGTCTATTTTTGGACGATAGCTGTCATTTATAACTCTGCAGGTTTGTGAATTACAGTGCCCCTGAGCTCCTTTCTTCAACTCGCTTTCTTTTGAGCTGGCCGCAACACCGCAGGATGGCTTCAAGCCCTAATCTGGTTCCGGTACTGCACGCTGAGCCTTTGGTTAATTCCTCTTCCTGGTGGGAAATGAGAGTTAAATTTGCCCGTTCAGACACCTCCAGCTAGTCTCTCATTGGTTCTCGCTATTCCTGTTCATCTTCCGCAGAAATTGCAAACTGGGCCAAACAGGAGGTTAAAGGGACTGACTCTCCAAGTCGGGAGAGTGTTAGTAAAGCGTCTGGAATGTTGCACCCGAGTACCAGGGTACGAAAACTGAGACATATTTGAACACGTCTCCCAATCACATGGCTGATCATACTCTAGGTTCCACATGCATGTTTTAGCTGAAGGAAGATTACCTTAAACCTGGGTAGTTGAAACCCGTGGAATGGGTACCATGCAATATGACTTTAAAGGGTCTTCATTTGCTCACCGAACCTCTCCAATCCTATCACTGCTGCCTTTACGCCCCTGTACACACGCTTGATTCTCTTTTGGAGACATAGCAATCCATAGGTTTTAAGATACTTACTAGTCAGGTACATTCTTAGGCGTTTAATATGGGGTGTTGAGTCCATTTCGTTGAGCAAGGAGTAGCTCTTGTCTATTCCATATTTGGCTTAAGGAACTTTATCTGTGCTCATTTCAATCTCTGGTTTTATGCAGCACCCCAACTCACCTTTCCCCTTAAGCAAGCATGAGTTGGTTTTCTAAATTTGAGACCCTGTTCTGTTTTGGAATGCAGTTCCTGTGTAGCCAAGTTTCCATTCCGTGTATTAGTGATATCTTATGATGTTTCTTTTTCTGTGTGTACTTATTTCAGTTAGAATCATCGTACCTGAATCCACTCATTATGCTGCTACGGGCCTGATGACATAGATTTCATTGCTGATTGATACTGCATTGTACATGAGTACCACAACTTCTTTATCCATTTTTCACTTTCTGTGATATTGAACTTGTACGGTAATCGAGGTTCTTGTAAACAGAGGCGTCCCAAACTTTGGGGTGGCTGTGTCTTTTTTATTTTAGTTTCCCTAAGCTATAGGACCATAAGTGGCAGTGCCCTAGGCTCTGTTGCTTTGTTTTTTAGATGTTTCAGGAAACACCATACACTTCTCCGGAGTGGCTATTGGCAATTTACATCCCGCCCATCAGCATAACAAGGCTCCCAGTTCTCCATGTCCTGTCCTGCCTTTCTGGATTTTACACTTTTTTCAGATGGCCCTTTTGACCGGGGGGAAGTGAGACTTCATTGTAGTGCAGATTTCCTTTGCAAGCTTGCTTGGTTGGCCAAAAAGGGCGTATGCGGTTTTTCCTGAATATATTCAGGAAAAAACGCATACGCCCTTTTTGGCCAAGTGCATCACTGTGGACGTTCTGCCTCTTTTCCTATGCTTGAAATGCAATTCCTGTCTACCTCCTGAAATTGGTTTCCTGCAATTCTGCCCCGCTTTCAAGTCCTCTTGGCAGCCTTACTTCAGTATATTTTTGGACGATAGCTGTCATTTATAACTCTGCAGGTTTGTGAATTACAGTGCCCCTGAGCTCCTTTCTTCAACTCGCTTTCTTGTGACCTGGCCGCAACACCGCAGGATGTCTTCAGGCCCTAATGTGGTTCCGGCATGGCATGCTGAGCCTTTGGTTAATTCCTCATCCTGGTGGGAAATGAGAGTTAAATTTGCCCGTTCAGACACCTCCAGGTAGTCTCTCATTGGTTCTCGTTATTCCTGTTCATCTTCCGCAGAAATTGCAAACTGGGGCAAACAGGAGGTTAAAGTCACTGACTCTCCAAGTAGGGAGAGTGTTAGTAAAGCATCTGGAATGTTGCACCCGAGTACCAGGGGAGGAAACCTGAGACATATTTGAACACGTCTCCTGTTCACACGGTTGATCATACTCTGGGTTCCACATGCATGTTTTAGCTGAAGGAAGAATACCTTAAACCTGGAGAGTTGAAACCCGTGGAATGGGTACCATGCAATATGACTTCAAAGGGTCTTCATTTGCTCACCGAACCTCTCTAATCCTATCACTGCTGCGTTTATGCCCCTGTACACACGCTTGATTCTCTTTTGGAGACATAAGAATCCATAGGTTTTAAGATACTTACTAGTCAGGTACATTCTTAGGCGTTTAATATGGGGTGTTGAGTCCATTTCGTTGAGCAAGGAGTAGCTCTTGTCTATTCCATATTTGGCTTAAGGAACTTTATCTGTGCTCATTTCAATCTCTGTTTTTATGCAGCACCCCAACTCACCTTTCCCCTTAAGCAAGCATAAGTTGGTTTTCTAAATTTGAGACCCTGTTCTGTTTTGGAATTCAGTTCCTGTGTAGCCAAGTTTACATTCCGTGTATTAGTGATATCTTATGATGTTTCTTTTTCTGTGTGACTTATTTCAGTTAGAATCATCGTACCTGAATCCACTCATTGTGCTGCTATGGGCCTGATGACATAGATTTCATTGCTGAGTGATACTGCATTGTACGTAAGTACCACAAGTTCTTTATCCATTTTTCACTTTCTGTGATATTGAATTTGTATGGTAAACGAGGTTCTTGTAAACAGAGGCGTCCCAAACTTTGGGGTGGCTGTGTCTTTTTGATTTTAATTTCCCTAAGCTATAGGACCATAAGTGGAAGTGCCCTAGGCTCTGTTGTTTTGTTTTTTAGATGTTTCAGGAAACACCATACACTTCTCCCGAGTGGTTGTTGGCAATTTACATCCCGCCCATCAGCATAACAAGGATCCCAGTTCTCCATGGCCTGTCCTGCCTTTCTGGATTTTACACATTTTTCAGATGGCCCTTTTGACCGGGGGGAAGTGAGACTTCATTGTAGTGCAGATTTCCTTTGCAAGCTTGCTTGGTTGGCCAAAAAGGGCGTATGCGTTTTTTCCTGAATATATTCAGGAAAAAACGCATACGCCCTTTTTGGCCAAGTGCATCATTGTGGACGTTCTGCCTCTTTTCCTATGCTTTCAATGCAATTCCAGTCTACCTCCTGAAATCGGTTTCCTGCAATTCTGCCCCGCTTTCAAGTCCTCTTGGCAGCCTTACTTCAGTATATTTTTGGACGATAGCTGTCATTTATAACTCTGCAGGTCTGTGAATTACAGTGTCCCTGAGCTCCTTTCTTCAACTCGCTTTCTTGTGAGCTGGCCGCAAGACCGCAGGATGGCTTCAGGCCCTAATCTGCTTCTGCCACGGCACGCTGAGCCTTTGGTTAATTCCTCATCCTGGTGGGAAATGAGAGTTAAATTTGCCCGTCCAGACACCTCCAGCTAGTCTCTCATTGGTTCTTGCTATTCCTGTTCATCTTCCGCAGAAATTGCAAACTTGGCCAAACAGGAGGTTAAAGGCGCTGACTCTCCAAGTGGGGAGAGTGTTAGTAAAGCGTCTGGAATGTTGCACCCGAGTACCAGGGTACGAAAACTGAGACATATTTGAACACGTCTCCCGATCACATGGTTGATCATACCCTAGGTTCCACATGCATGTTTTAGATGAAGGAAGAATACCTTAAACCTAGGTAGTTGAAACCCGTGGAATGGGTACCATGCAATATGACTTCAAAGGGTCTTCATTTGCTCACCGAACCTCTCCAATCCTATCACTGCTGCGTTTATGCCCCTGTACACACGCTTGATTCTCTTTTGGAGACTTAGCAATCCATAGGTTTTAAGATACTTACTAACCAGGTACATTCTTAGGCGTTTAATATGGCGTTTTGAGTCCATTTCGTTGAGCAAGGAGTAGCTCTTGTCTATTCCATATTTGGCTTAAGGAACTTTATCTGTGCTCATTTCAATCTCTGGTTTTATGCAGCACCCCAACTCACCTTTCCCCTTAAGCAAGCATAAGTTGGTTTTCTAAATTTGAGACCCTGTTCTGTTCTGTAATTCAGTTCCTGTGTAGCCAAGTTTACATTCCGTGTATTACTGATATCTTATGATGTTTCTTTTTCTGTGTGACTTATTTCAGTTAGAATCATCATACATGAATCCACTCATTGTGCTGCTAAGGGCCTGATGACATAGATTTCATTGCTGAGTGATACTGCATTGTACGTAAGTACCACAAGTTCTTTATCCATTTTTCACTTTCTGTGATATTGAATTTGTATGGTAAACGAGGTTCTTGTAAACAGAGGCGTCCCAAACTTTGGGGTGGCTGTGTCTTTTTGATTTTAATTTCCCTAAGCTATAGGACCATAAGTGGAAGTGCCCTAGGCTCTGTTGCTTTGTTTTTTAGATGTTTCAGGAAACACCATACACTTCTCCCGAGTGTCTGTTGGCAATTTACATCCCACCCATCAGCATAACAAGGCTCCCAGTTCTCCATGGCCTGTCCTGCCTTTCTGGATTTTACACTTTTTTCAGATGGCCCTTTTGACCGGGGGGAAGTGAGACTTCATTGTAGTGCAGATTTCCTTTGCAAGCTTGCTTGGTTGGCCAAAAAGGGCGTATGCGTTTTTTCCTGAATATATTCAGGAAAAAACGCATACGCCCTTTTTGGCCAAGTGCATCATTGTGGACGTTCTGCCTCTTTTCCTATGCTTTCAATGCAATTCCAGTCTACCTCCTGAAATCGGTTTCCTGCAATTCTGCCCCGCTTTCAAGTCCTCTTGGCAGCCTTACTTCAGTCTATTTTTGGACGATAGCTGTCATTTATAACTCTGCAGGTTTGTGAATTACAGTGCCCCTGAGCTCCTTTCTTCAACTCGCTTTCTTGTGACCTGGCCACAACACCACAGGATGTCTTCAGGCCCTAATCTGGTTCTGGCACGGCATGCTGAGCCTTTGGTTAATTCCTCTTCCTGGTGTGAAATGAGAGTTAAATTTGCCCATCCAGACACCTCCAGCTAGTCTCTCCATTGTTCTCGCTATTCCAGTTCATCTTCCACAGAAATTGCAAACTGCGCCAAACAGGAGGTTAAAGGGACTGACTCTCCAAGTGGGGAGAGTGTTAGTAAAGCGTCTGGAATGTTGCACCCGAGTACCAGGGTACGAAAACTGAGACATATTTGAACACGTCTCCCGATCACATGGTTGATCATACTCTAGGTTCCACATGCATGTTTTAGCTGAAGGAAGAATACCTTAAACCTGGGTAGTTGAAACCCGTGGAATGGGTACCATGCAATATGACTTCAAAGGGTCTTCATTTGCTCACCGAACCTCTCCAATCCTATCACTGCTGCGTTTATGCCCCTGTACACATGCTTGATTCTCTTTCGGAGACATAGCAATCCATAGGTTTTAAGATACTTACTAGTCAGGTACATTCTTAGGCGTTTAATATGCGGTGTTGAGTCCATTTCGTTGAGCAAGGAGTAGCTCTTGTCTATTCCATATTTGGCTTAAGGAACTTTATCTGTGCTCATTTCAATCTCTGGTTTTATGCAGCACCCCAACTCACCTTTACCCTTAAGCAAGCATAAGTTGGTTATCTAAATTTGAGACCCTGTTCTGTTCTGTAATTCAGTTCCTGTGTAGTCAAGTTTACATTCCGTGTATTACTGATATCTTATGATGTTTCTTTTTCTGTGTGACTTATTTCAGTTAGAATCATCATACATGAATCCACTCATTGTGCTGCTAAGGGCCTGATGACACAGATTTCATTGCTGAGTGATATTGCTTTGTAAGTAAATACCACAACTTCTTTCTCCATTTTTCACTTTCTGCGATGTTGAACTTGTACTGTAAACGAGGTTCTTGTAAACAGAGCCATTCCAAACTTTGGGGTGGCTGTGTCTTTTTTATTTTAATTTCCCTAAGCTATACGACCATAAGTGGAATTGCCCTAGGTTCTGTTGCTTTGTTTTTTAGATGTTTCAGGAAACACCATACACTTCGCCCAAGTGGTTGTTGGCAATTTACATCCCGCCCATCAGCATAACAAGGCTCCCAGTTCTCCATGGCCTGTCCTGCCTTTCTGGATTTTACACTTTTTTCAGATGGCCCTTTTGACCGGGGGGAAGTGAGACTTCTTTGTAGTGCAGATTTCCTTTGCAAGCTTGCTTGGTTGGCCAAAAAGGGCGTATGCGTTTTTTCCTGAATATATTCAGGAAAAAACGCATACGCCCTTTTTGGCCAAGTGCATCATTGTGGACGTTCTGCCTCTTTTCCTATGCTTTCAATGCAATTCCAGTCTACCTCCTGAGATCGGTTTCCTGCAATTCTGACCCGCTTTCAAGTCCTCTTGGCAGCCTTACTTCAGTCTATTTTTGGACAATAGCTGTCATTTATAACTCTGCAGGTTTGTGAATTACAGTGCCCCTGAGCTCCTTTCTTAAACTCGCTTTCTTGTGACCTGGCCGCATCACCGCAGCATGGCTTCAGGCCCTAATCTGGTTCCCGCACGGCACGCTGAGCCTTTGGTTAATTCCTCTTCCTGGTGGGAAATGAGAGTTAAATTTGCCCGTTCAGACACCTCCAGCTAGTCTCTCATTGGTTCTCGCTATTCCTGTTCATCTTCCGCAGAAATTGCAAACTGGGCCAAACAGGAGGTTAAAGGGACTGACTCTCCAAGTCGGGAGAGTGTTAGTAAAGCGTCTGGAATGTTGCAACCGAGTACCAGGGTACGAAAACTGAGACATATTTGAACACATCTCCCGATCAAATGGTTGATCATACTCTAGGTTCCACATGCATGTTTTAGCTGAAGAAAGAATACCTTAAACCTGGGTAGTTGAAACCCGTGGAAAGGGTACCATGCAATATGACTTCAAAGGGTCTTCATTTGCTCACCGAACCTCTCCAATCCTATCACTGCTGCATTTACGCCCCTGTACACATGCTAGATTCTCTTTTGGAGACATAGCAATCCACAGGTTTTAAGATACTTACTAGTCAGGTACATTCTTAGGCGTTTAATATGGGGTTTTGAGTCCATTTCTTTGAGCAAGGAGTAGCTGTTGTCTATTCCATATTTGGCTTAAGGAACTTTATCTGTGCTCATTTCAATCTCTGGTTTTATGCAGCACCCCAACTCACCTTTCCCCTTAAGCAAGCATAAGTTGGTTTTCTAAATTTGAGACCCTGTTCTGTTTTGGAATTCAGTTCCTGTGTAGCCAAGTTTACATTCCGTGTATTAGTGATATCTTATGATGTTTCTTTTTCTGTGTGACTTATTTCAGTTAGAATCATCATACCTGAATCCACTCATTGTGCTGCTAAGGGCCTGATGACATAGATTTCATTGCTGAGTGATACTGCATTGTACGTAAGTACCACAAGTTCTTTATCCATTTTTCACTTTCTGTGATATTGAACTTGTACGGTAAATGAGGTTCTTGTAAACAGAGGCGTCCCAAAGTTTGGGGTGGCTGTGTCTTTTTGATTTTAATTTCCCTAAGCTATAGGACCATAAGTGGAAGAGCCCTAGGCTCTGTTGCTTTGTTTTTTCGATGTTTCAGGAAACACCATACACTTCTCCCGAGTGTCTGTTGGCAATTTACATCCTGCCCATCAGCATAACAAGGCTCCCAGTTCTCCATGGCCTGTCCTGCCTTTCTGGATTTTACACTTTTTTCAGATGGCCCTTTTGACCGGGGGGAAGTGAGACTTCATTGTAGTGCAGATTTCCTTTGCAAGCTTGCTTGGTTGGCCAAAAAGGGCGTATGCGTTTTTTCCTGAATATATTCAGGAAAAAACGCATACGCCCTTTTTGGCCAAGTGCATCATTGTGGACGTTCTGCCTCTTTTCCTATGCTTTCAATGCAATTCCAGTCTACCTCCTGAAATCGGTTTCCTGCAATTCTGCCCCGCTTTCAAGTCCTCTTGGCAGCCTTACTTCAGTATATTTTTGGACGATAGCTGTCATTTATAACTCTGCAGGTTTGTGAATTACAGTGCCCCTGAGCTCCTTTCTTCAACTCGCTTTCTTGTGACCTGGCCGCAAGCCCGCAGGATGGCTTCAGGCCCTAATCTGGTTCTGGCACGGCATGCTGAGCCTTTGGTTAATTCCTCTTCCTGGTGGGAAATGAGAGTTAAATTTGCCCATCCAGACACCTCCAGCTAGTCTCTCATTGGTTCTCGCTATTCCTGTTCATCTTCCACAGAAATTGCAAACTGGGCCAAACAGGAGGTTAAAGGGACTGACTCTCCAAGTGGGGAGAGTGTTAGTAAAGCGTCTGGAATGTTGCACCCGAGTACCAGGGGAGGAAAACTGAGACATATTTGAACACGTCTCCCGTTCTCATGGTTGATCATACTCTGGGTTCCACATGCATGTTTTAGCTGAAGGAAGAATACCTTAAACCTGGAGAGTTGAGAGCCGTGTAATGGGTACCATGCAATATGACTTCAAAGGGTCTTCATTTGCTCACCGAACCTCTCCAATCGTATCACTGCCGCGTTTATGCCCCTGTACACATGCTTGATTCTCTTTCGGAGACATAGCAATCCATAGGTTTTAAGATACTTACTAGTCAGGTACATTCTTAGGCGTTTAATATGCAGTGTTGAGTCCATTTCGTTGAGCAAGCAGTAGCTCTTGTCTATTCCATATTTGGCTTAAGGAACTTTATCTGTGCTCATTTCAATCTCTGGTATTATGCAGCACTCCAACTCACCTTTACCCTTAAGCAAGCATAAGTTGGTTTTCTAAATTTGAGACCCTGTTCTGTTTTGGAATGCAGTTCCTGTGTAGCCAAGTTTACATTCTGTGTATTACTGATATCTTATGATGTTTCTTTTTCTGTGTGACTTATTTCAGTTAGAATCATCATACCTGTATCCACTCATTGTGCTGCTAAGGGCCTGATCACATAGATTTCATTGCTGAGTGATATTGCTTTGTAAGTAAATACCACAACTTCTTTATCCATTTTTCACTTTCTGCGATGTTGAACTTGTACTGTAAACGAGGTTCTTGTAAACAGAGGCGTCCTAAACTTTGGGGTGGCTGTGTCTTTTTGATTTTAATTTCCCTAAGCTATAGGACCATAAGTGGCAGTGCCCAAGGCTCTGTTGCTTTGTTATTTAGATGTTTCAGGAAACACCATACACTTCTCCCGAGTGTCTGTTGGCAGTTTACATCCCGCCCATCAGCATAACAAGGCTCCCAGGTCTCCGTGGCCTGTCCTGCATTTCTGGATTTTACACTTTTTTCAGATGGCCCTTTTGAACGGGGGGAAGTGAGACTTCATTGTAGTGCAGATTTCCTTTGCAAGCTTGCTTGGTTGGCCAAAAGGGTGTATGCGTTTTTTCCTGAATATATTCAGGAAAAAACGCATACGCCCTTTTTGGCCAAGTGCATCATTGTGGACGTTCTGCCTCTTTTCCTATGCTTTCAATGCAATTCCAGTCTACCTCCTGAAATCGGTTTCCTGCAATTCTGCCCCGCTTTCAAGTCCTCTTGGCAGCCTTACTTCAGTCTATTTTTGGACGATAGCTGTCATTTATAACTCTGCAGGTTTGTGAATTACAGTGCCCCTGAGCTCCTTTCTTCAACTCGCTTTCTTTTGAGCAGGCCGCAACACCGCAGGATGGCTTCAGGCCCTAATCTGGTTCCAGCACGGCACGCTGAGCCTTTGGTAATTTCCTCTTCCTGGTGGGAAATGAGAGTTAAATTTGCCCGTCCAGACACCTCCAGCTAGTCTCTCATTGGTTCTCCCTATTCCTGTTCATCTTCCGCAGAAATTGCAAACTGGGCCAAACAGGAGGTTAAAGGCGCTGACTCTCCAAGTGGGGAGAGTGTTAGTAAAGCGTCTGGAATGTTGCACCCGAGTACCAGGGGAGGAAAACTGAGACATATTTGAACACGTCTCCCGTTCACACGGTTGATCATACTCTGGGTTCCACATGCATGTTTTAGCTGAAGGAAGAATACCTTAAACCTGGAGAGTTGAGACCCGTGGAATGGGTACCATGCAATATGACTTCAAAGGGTTTTCATTTGCTCTCCGAACCTCTCCAATCCTATCACTGAGGCGTTTACGCCCCTGTACACAGGCTTGATTCTCTTTTGGAGACATAGCAATCCATAGGTTTTAAGATACTTACTAGTCAGGTACATTCTTAGGCGTTTAATATGGGGTGTTGAGTCCATTTCATTGAGAAAGGAGTAGCTCTTCTCTATTCCATATTTGGCTTAAGGAACTTTATCTGTGCTCATTTCAATCTCTGGTTTTACGCAGCACCCCAACTCACCTTTCCCCTTAAGCAAGCATAAGTTGGTTTTCTAAATTTGAGACCATGTTCTGTTTTGGAATTCAGTTCCTGTGTAGCCAAGTTTACATTCCGTGTAGTAGTGATATCTTATGATGTTTCTTTTTCTGTGTGACTTATTTCAGTTAGAATCATCGTACCTGAATCCACTCATTATGCTGCTACGGGGCTGATGACATAGATTTCATTGCTGAGTGATACTGCATTGTACGTAAGTACCACAAGTTCTTTATCCATTTTTCACTTTCTGTGATATTGAACTTGTACGGTAAACGAGATTCTTGTAAACAGAGGCGTCCCAAACTTTGGGGTGGCTGTGTCTTTTTGATTTTAATTTCCCTAAGCTATAGGACCATAAGTGGAAGTGCCCTAGGCTCTGTTGCTTTGTTTTTTCGA